>NC_051396.1:47397057-47418535 GCF_015228065.2 Penaeus monodon
GTCCCATACCCGTTTGCGTAAGTACTAGTTCGTAAGTTGGAAAAAAAAAAAATGTGCTCTCTATGGTAACTGTGCTATATATTTGGGTTTACAAAACCCTTTAAACTGAAAATCCCGCTGGTTCATTTACTATTAACAGAGAGCAAAGAAATCGTCTCTTTAATTTTTCCCTCGTGGCAACTTTTGGGACGACTGGTCTTTCCTCGCATTTTGCGTATTTTTGCTGCCTGAGTGGCTACTTGATGAAGGAAGACGAGGCATGAGAACACGGGGTGGCTTCATCCTCCTCGTTTCATGCAGGTAAAAAAACGTGGGGGTCGCTGGATACGGGGGGAAAATAGTTCACAAGCACAAAGGCAAATTTATAGTTATTTGGTAGCACTTTTATAAGACGGTAAAACATGGATTGAAGAATGGTTAATGGTTACAAAGCAAAAATTAGTGCCAGACATCAGTGGTCATATACATGTAAGAGGCATATAGTGAAAAAGGGTAAGTGTTTGATGATTGAATTTGCTACACGTCAAAAGTCTATTGCAGTTTAGGAAGGTAGGGATTAAAAGGCGAAATGATCAAAGTTGCCAAAGGAAGATTGTGTGGATTTTGCAAATGTGTAATTAAAATAATAATAATAATAATAATAAAAATAAAAAATAATAATTTGGTTTTTTTCCATTTTTTTAAATATTATTCTTGGTGTGATATGCTGTCTTTTTTTTTTATTTTTTTATTATTATTATTATTTTAATTACCCCTTTGTGTGCAGGAAATGGCCGGGGTTACATCCACTGGCGGCGAGGGATTTGAACGCAGGGCAGCAAGATTGCTAGACGAGATCGCTACCGCTGCACCTCGCAGGGTAAGGGTAGGACTGGCAAAGGAGAAACGGTATAAGGTAATTAAGTCACAGGTGATTGAGAATGTCGGGGGGGAAAGAAACCTGGGAAAACAAGGATCACATCCGGGGAGAACCGGGACGGATAGTGGTTAGGAAGGGGGGGGGGGGGGGGGTGATGGGGCTGAATAGGGGGGGATGGGAGGAAGGGGTGTGGGGGGAACAGGAGTAGGAGGAGGAAAAGAAGTCGGCAATTAATTTGTGTGTAGAAGGAATGGGAATAGGAAAATTGGAGGATGGTGGAGGTGTAGGCATCTTATCTTTCGTCATATTAGATTATTTTGAATGTCTTTGAGAGTTTCTGCAGTGGAGTCGGTTGGGGGGGTCTGAGAATCAAAAGGTCTTCTTAAGGGAGGGGGTTTGGGGGGAGGGGACAGATGCTTGAGGGGTGGAGGGGGATGTTAATGGAGAGATGGGGTCGATGATGGAACGTTTTTAGCTTGTCCTGTGCGAGGAGCTGAGTGAGGGGGAAGAGAGTTAGGTACCGGGAAGTAGTGAGTGGAGGGTCTGGAAAAATGGAGGAGATTGAGGGGGATTGAGTGGCAAAAGAATTTTACTGGAGAGTGAGGGGGTAGAAGGGATTTAGGACGAATGGTTAATGGTTAAAAATAAGATAGATGTGCTAGACATCTAAGGTCATGTGCACTACAGTTAATGTTAGGGGGTGGTTGAGTTAGTGATTACTTGTCTAAAACTGGGCAAAGGAATTGGGGATGAAAGGGTTGAGTCGGTGTGGTAAGGATTAGATTAGATGGAGGGGATGTATGCGTTTGAGGAAGAGAATGGGTTTTTGAAGCAGAAAGTGTGGGATTCTGTAAGGATGTCTGATGGGTTGGGAGGTCGGGGGAAGGGAGGATAGGTGGGGGAAAGCAGAGGTACGGATTGTTTCAAAACGTGGGCACAGAAAGGTGAGAACCACTACTGACCTGGCTGAAATAATCACCCAGTTCATTAGCGACTTAGAGAGGATCAGAAATGAGGGTATTTCGAATATGGAGGACAGGGGCAGGATGGGGGGGATGTTTGCCTGATAGTTTATGAATTCGGCGCCAAACATTTGAGATAGATGTAGAGGATGTAATTGATGAAACATAATTTCAAAAGCAACAAAGTCAATGGGGTGGGAAGGGGAGAAGTAGACTGAAATCACTGTGATCCAACGATGAAGGAAGATACGAATAACTGTGCAAAGGACATTTGAAAGGGAGGTGTGACATAAGGTGTTTTCTGAATGATAAGTATGGACGAGACATAAAGGGAATGTGGGGAAGAGACAAAATGATAATTGGGGATTGGTATTGGAGGATGTGTAAGAAAGGTCTCTTGAAGGCATACAATAAATGGGTTATAAAAGGAAAGGATATGACGAAGGTCAGGTCTGTGGGAGCGGAAACCGCGAATATTCCAATGAAGTATAGTTATACTTTAGTGATATAGATTGTAGTACGTGTTGGAGATTTTGAGGGGGAAGCAGCTAGAGGGTGGGATAAGGACCAAGAGGTCTGATATGGGAGAGGTGTGGGAGTTGGTGTTCTACTAGGAGGGGGTAAGGGGATATTTGTGACATAAGGGAAGGGATAGAGGGGATGGTGGGAGGGTTACATAAGGGATTCACGTGTGTATCCAGGAGGGAATGGAAGGGATAGAGGGGATGGTGGGAGGGTTAAAGTGGGCGGGGTTGGGGTCGGGTGGGATGGGCTGTGTTGGGAGGGGTTAGGAGGATAGGGTGTAGGGGGGATATCGTTAGGAGGAGGATGGATATCAGGCAGTTACTTGCAGTTGTGAAAGGAGCAGGAGTTGTAAGATTTGGAGGTTGAGTGTCAGTTTTCATTAAGTAATCTTGAATATTTTCAATAGTTTCTTCTGAGGAGTTGGTTGGGGAGTTTTGGGGGATAAAGGATTTCTTGTGAGGGGGGAAGAGAGGACTGGTGTCTCAAGCGTAGGGGCAAAGGAAGGTGCAGGTGATTGTTTTGGTAGGGAAGAGGGGGTGGAACGTTTGTTCTGTCTGTTACGGGTAGTGCGAGGAGGGAGAGGGGAAGGTGTTGGGGGTTGTTAGTGGTGATTGGAGTATCTGTAGTAGAGATTGGAGTGTCTGGGTTTAGGATGGCAAAAGAGTTTGACTGGGGAAAGGGAGGAGGTAGAAGAGGGGGAGTTAGATGTAGGGGGGGTAGGAGAATTGGTAGAATGAGCAGTATTAACTGGAGTAGGAGTAAGAGAGAAACCACGTCGACGTGCTTCCTGTCTGGCTTCCACGTAGTGTGAGTCCAAGTTTGAATCTGAGAGTTGCTACCTCAGACTCAAATTTGTAGGTGGGATAGCCCCTATAAAATACATTATGGGGGCCACCACAGTTGGCACATGTGCGTGATTGTGCAGAGCAGTTAGATCGGGTATGACCAGGTTGGGCACATAGTGGGCATCTGGCTGTGGAACGGCAATGTTTGGCTGGGTGTCCTAGACGCCAACAATTTGGGCACTGACGTGGAGGAGGTTGGTATGGACGAACAGGGAGGGATTCTCCTCCTATGTAGACGTTAAAGGGAAGGTCATGTCTACGGAAGGTAATTTTGGCTATGTTAGTGGGTTTCTTTCGATGACCTCTGGGGGGAATGGAGTAGCATTGCACTGATGTTGCATCATAGTCTGTGAGACAGGCAATTAGGTCTTCTCCACAATCTGACCAATCTTTGTCATAGATTGGGCAATTTGCTGAGGTGATTGAAACTGTTCCGGTGCAAGTATTGAGGGCTGGATGGGGTTCTGCAAGGATGGGGTTACCATATAGGTCAGTTAGTTTTGTTAATGCTATAGCTTGGTTTTCGGATGTTACTGTGACAAGACGGGAGCGGTCGGGTCGGCTACGGAAAGAGACTTTACCTACTTGTTTTTGGAGACATTGTTGGAAGAGAAGGGTGTTGTCAGAGTAGGGAGCTGTGGGAGGGATCACGAAAAATCGGTCCCATTTGGCTGCGCTAAAGAGAGTATTCAAGATTGTTGTAGAGATAGGGGTAGTAGAAGGGCGGGGGCGTGACGAAGATGGAGTAGTGTTGAGGGAGGTAGTGTTATGGAGAGGTGGGCAATAAAGCTGTAAGGTATTAATAAGGGAGGATGGGGTGGATGATGTTGGAGGTTGTGGGGATAGAGGTGTTGAAGTTGAGCATGCTGGAAGAGTGGAAATGTTCCTTAAGGGTTGATTGTTGGCTACTGTACTAGTAGGCATTGATGAGGGGGTAGTTATTGCAGTGTTCGGAGCCGTGGTCAAAGGAGAGCCTGAGGTCAGGGAATCGGGTGGGTTTACATCGTTGGGGCTATTTGATAAAGGGGCAAGCCTCATTGCCCCTAATAGTGGGGATAAGTTTTCATTACTGGCCATGGTAAGCCTGGATTATGTTGGGGATAAAAACAGTCCACCCTCAGGGTCCCCTTGGGGGGTAAGGGTAGGTAATAAATCAGGGGAATACCGTCCCCAAAGGGCTCCCTCAGGCCGTTCAGGACTGGCACTAAGTCAGCCTTTCATCCTTTCAGCACGGCTCTCACACCTTAGGAGGTGGATAACAGAAGGGTTTGGTGAAGGGACAGAAACGAAAGGTGGGAAGGAAAATAAAGACCATGCAAAATTAGTTGAGTCGAGGGCTGAGTCCCAAGGTTGGGGAGTTCCCCATCATTGGGCCCCAGTCTCCGCGTCCTAAGCCCCCCCACGACAACAACGGGCAAGGGATTGGGGGGGATGAGGACGAAATGCTGGAGGGAGATGAAGAAACATCTTGGGAGGAAAGGGAAGGCGTAGAGCGAGTATTGGAGTAGGGAGTGAGATTGATTGATTGCTTATTTAAAATTATCTGCCGCGTCAACAGCTAAGGTCATTAGCGGCGAATACCTTGTAAATAGAAATATTAAAATGTTTAAAACTTTAAAAATCTATCAATAGATATCTTATAAATAACAATAAACAAATTAAAAATCAAAGCATAAATATTATACTCTAAGTGTATAAACATTGCATAAACATTATGCATAATTAAATTTTATTAAAAATATTAGTCTCCCTAAGGAAACTAATAAGACCCTCCCATGTCACAATCCTCCCCAAACATTTTCAGTGTATATGGGGGAGACAAGTACAACGTCTTTGGTCTGAGAATGTTGCCACATCTTTCACTACATGTGCGATTTTTAAGGGCTCTTGGCATCCCTCACAAATTGCATGATTTTTAGCCATCATCGGCCCAGAGTCAGTCTTGTGTGCCCGGGTTCTTAGCCTTGTTAATGCAACTTCCACTTTTTGGTGGATGGATGCTAGTCACCCAACTGCCAAGGTCATCTCTAATCTCTCGCAGTTTATTTCTGGAGTTATTCCTCCATCGTTCCTTCCATTTATCGCGAAGACAACTCAGGTCGGTGTGTGGGAGAGGAAAACGAGCATCACAAGGCTGAGCGGCAGCTGCCTTGGACTTCTGATCAGCTCGCTCATTCCCATGAAAACCAACATGCGTGGCACCCAACACAGAGTTATCTTTTTACGTGTTGACATCAGTGCAAGCCAATCTTGAACTCCTCACTACTGGGGTGTGATGGGGTTTAAGCTCTTTATTGCTTGCAAGGCATACGAGAGTCACAATTATCACAATAGGAATGGTTTTATAAGAAACTCTAGTCATCTTAACTGCTGCAAGGATGACATGTAACTCTGCTGTGAAGATCGAGGCTGCTAGAGAAAGACTGCCAGATGCAGTCTTCTTTCTGCTCACTGCTTTCAAAAACCCCAACACCATTTTCAGATTTGGGAACCCATCTGTAAATTGCGTCCGACCCTTGGGTATTTTAAAAAGTGTGAAAAAAAATCTCTCTAATTTCCCGTTTCAGATTCTCCCCTTTCCCAATCCGACCAAATCCAGCTCGATTGATTAGCCCAAAAGGGGGGGGGGAACTGGGGAAATTTCCCAAAAAACAGCCAGAACCTTAGTGAGACTTAAAAAAGTTCTTTACAAGATTTTTTTTCTTTCTCCTACCATAGGTCGGCTACCCTAAAGGGGGGTTTAAAAACCAATCGGGAAAGAGGAGACCCCCGGAAACCCCTTTGTAGTTCATATAGTAAACCCGGTTTCATGTGCCCGGGGTTTAATAAAAGGGTGGTTCCCCCATTTCCCCGCATACAGGACCCACAGGTGAAGACCTAAAACCCCCCAGTACAGATTCTGAGAGTTCATTATAAACCCGAGTCCAAGCCCGGAGAACAGTGGATTTGCAGATAAATAAGCTACACCCAAAATCAAGTTTCCTAGAAAAAGCGCTCGGTAAAGCCTTTAGAAGCGTTTTTCCCGGTTTTGCCCCCCCCCAAGGGATAAATTTTAAAAACCCGTAAAATACTAAGGTTTTTGTAGCCTTCACTTTTAACTTTTGATGTGGGGCACCATGTAAGTCTTGAGTCAAAAATTTAGACCCAAGACTTAACCTTTTGGAAAAATTTGGGCAGGGGGTTTTGCTCCAAAATTTAGGGGGAAAGGGGGGAAATTTCCTTCCCGTTTGGGGAAAGTATAGAAGGTTTGTTTGGGAGAAAATTTTGAAACCCATGAATTTTTGTCCATTGTAAAACCCTTTGTTTTTATTGCAGTCGATGCGTCCGGGCAAAAACCCTGTAAGCTTCCTCCTGAGCAGACAGTTTTAAAGTAATCCACTACAGATTACAGGGGGGGACAAAAAGGGGGAAACAACTTTTACAAGTTTTTATAGCAATAGAAAACCCCAAGGGCCCATTTTTAAAGGGACACCCCCTTGGGGGGCCCCCTTCCAAGCTAATTTTCCGGGTTTGGGAAAAAATTTTCAAACCCGAACTCAAAAACCTTTTTTTTAGCAGGAAGTTTGTATAAAGGTGGGGTTGCTCCTTTTAAAAACCTTTGTCATACACCCTTCATGGATGCCTGTTCCCCAAGTAGTATCTTTAAGCCTTTCAAGGTCAAAAAAGACTGCTATCTGTATGTCGTGTGCGAAGGAATTCCGTATAGAATTTTTCCATCCTCACAAGTGCTTTCTGTGTTGTTTTTTTAATTTTCTAAACCCAAATTGAAAATGGGGTCAACAGTTTTTTTTTTCCAGAGCCTTTGTAAACCCTGAATTTGACCATTTTTTCCATCGGGCTTGCAAAATGAAGCGGTGGGGGAAAAATTTGGTCTGAAATTTCCCCGGTGGGAAGCACCCTTTGCCGGGTTTTTGGAACAGGAATGTTTAAAGGCTTTCTCCATGTGGAGGCCTGTCCCCCTCTTTATAGTTTCCTATTAAATGGGTCAAACGGGAAATTTTTTGGGAGTTCTCTGGTAAGTGAGATTCATTTGGTAGGGAATACCGTAAATTCCTGGGGCAGTTTTTAGGGCCCAGAGCTTTTTAAAGCAGAGCCCACTCCTTGCGCAAAAAGGAAAAAGTGAAAGGGGAAGTTCTGCTCCCAGCCTACTGAAAGAAGGGACCCCGGGTGTTGTTCCGTTCCCCCCAAAAAGTGAAATCGAGCAGTGAAGATGCTCCAGAGGAAAATTCTGCCAGGGATTTAGAAGCTCATTTGAAACATCTTTTTATCTGTGATGATTATGCCATCAAATCTTCAGAGCAGGTTGTGAAATGGATATGCTCTTTCCAGGATCTTACGAAACCCTTGCCCCCAAAACCCATGTTTAAGGGATTTCCCGGGTTTAATGGAGGAAAACATATTTTTTCCCCACGACGTCCGTCTGGGCCTCTTTTAGCCCCCACCCCTGGCCTTGGCTCGGGTCTTTTTTGTAATTTTTAAAGGTTTTACAATGTGGGGCGTGTTTCTTTTGCCAAATTTGCAGTTTTTCCCTGCTCTGACAGCTTTTTGGGCACTCACCCAGACCCCCCAAGGGAACTGGGGGTCGACGGTAATGGCCGCTCCCTTTTGGGAAATGGAGGGCTCTGCGAAAGGGGTAAAATTCGTGAGGGGGGGGGGGAAGTGTTTAAACCCAGATCTTGAAAAAAAATGGGAAATCATTAAAAAGACCCTTTTGCAATACGGGTTTGGGATCAAAAAAGTTTCCCAGTCTGCATGTTCAAGTCCCCAAATCTCTGCACCCCTTTTGGTAAAAAATACCATTCACCCCCCCTCCAAAAGTAGGGAAAAAATGGTCGTTTCCCATGCAAGTCTTCAGACCTGCCCAGTGAAGTTAAAACTGTGAATAGGTGACCCTATTGAAAAGGTCTATAGGGGAAAATGTCCCATTTTAAATTTGGGAAAAAATGTGGGAGTTAAATTTTCATTTAAAAACTGCATTATTTTAAGAAAAAGGACCCCCAAGGGGCCCTTCCCAAAGGGTTGCAAAAGTGTCTCCCCAAAAGGTGATCCCGACCATTAAAACCCCCCAAAAGAGTAAAAAAAGGATGGGGGAAAACTCCCCCCAAGTAGATCTTCCAAATCATTAATGTTGAGTTTTTATGTGGAGGAAGGTAGATGGAAAAAACCCCAGTGAAAAGGGTCGTGTCAACCCTTTTCTCACAGCCTTCACCTCAAATGTTTTCTGCAGGTGGTGGCCGGAAGGGAAAAATCTTTAAGTACCATTTCTGCTTTCTCCTCCAAAGAGGGCCATTGTCAAAGATTTCCCTAATGGGCTTTAAATTGGAATCCTCCAGGAAAATGGGACGATTTTTTCCCGGTCAAATCTTTGTAGGATACACAAAAATGGGTTCCCTGAAGCATCAGATTTTTTGGGAGTTCTTCCATTTTGCATGAATTCCGACAGTTCCCTTTGGGTTAGGGTACCAGTTTTTAGAATTTTTTTCATAAAGGGGTTTTTTTAAAACCGTGGAAGGTTTTCCTCCCACCTTTAGGCTGTTCCCCTTTCCCCGGGTCCTGGGGGAAACCCTTTTTTAAAATTTGTTGACCTGGTGGAAAATAGTTTTCCCCAGGTTTCCCTTGGGGGCAGGTTCGGATTTCTTTTCCTGGGCCAAAAAAAGGAACCCGAGCCTTTGCTTCAGGGGCCCTTCTGTTTTAGCAGCGGAGGCCCCCCGTGGAGGTTTTGGGGTGGAGGGCTTTTGGACAGGTTTAGGGTTCCTTTGCCTGGGGAAAAGGGCGGCCTGGGGCCTTTACTTTAGGAGCATTTTGCCTAGAGCAGAGGTCCTGTGGGAAGTGGTGGTGCTGGGCTGTCCACCCTTTTAGGTTTTGGAGCCTTTCCTGGGTGGCTCCAAAGACCTTACTTTTGGGGGGGGAGTTTTCCTCAATAGACTCCTCACTCCTAAACCCCTTTTTTGGTGGAAAAAAACTACCAGAGCAGTGTCACAATTTGGGACGAGGTTTAGAGGAAGTGGCCAAGGAGTGTGTGCTGTAAGAACATTTGGGGGGCAAAGGGTTTTGGGGGGAAGGAGGATGGGCTTTGAACCAAAAAAAGGGGGCCTTTCCCCGGCTTGTAAACAGCATAAAGGGATGTCGCTTTTCCTCTGGAAAAAATAACTTTCTCCTTGCTTTCCTTTTTACCAATACTTCCTTTTTCAAATTTGTACCTTTTAATTGGGTTTTAAGAAGCCATGAGCTTCTTTGCAGGGGGGTAACAGCAATTTAACCTGGACAGTTTTCATTCCTTGTTACCGGTACCACACTTTACAAAAACTTTGGTTTTTCCCCTTTTTTTTAAAAAGGGAAGAGTTTCTCCCTGCCCCTAAACCCCTTTTCAATGGGAAAACACCCCCCATAGGGTTGGGCAACCCTTTTGGCTTCACCTTTAGGGGGTATCATGCTAAAATTTAAACCCATTTTGGAAGGACTAAGGGTTAAAAGTTGGGTTCCCACTGTTCCAAAAAATCAACTTTTTTTCCTTTAAAAAGTTTTTTTTGCCACTTTCATTAAAAAACCTCTAGTTCCCTAAAAAATTTTTCCTCAGAAAAATCCAAACAGGGTTTTTGGGAAAAGACAATTCCCTTTTCACTGATTTAGGGTTTTTTGAGGAGAGCTTTAAAAATTGGGGGCCCCCGGGGAATTTTGCAATCGGGAAAGAAAACGGTCCCCTCTCGTCTGGTGACGAAACCTTTAACTATCAGGCTCCATCTCGCTGGGGGGGAACCCAGGATCCGGGGACATACTTTTAAATTTTTTCCGGGTTAAAACCCCAAAAAAGCAAGTCCAGGGTTGGGTACACCCTCAATGGTCTTTATCCCCCGGGACTTTCTATTGAAAGCTTTCGTTTTTTAAAAAGGTAAGATCTTTCCCTTTGGGGATTTAGGAGGGCTTTTCCCCTTTTTAACCGGTTTGGGAGCCCGGGAAAACCTTCCCATTCCCATTTTGCCCTTTTGGGAAAATTGGGGGAAAGGGTTTCCCAAAATGACCAAAAACGTGATGTTCCCGGGGAATGGGCGAGGGGTTTTCAGGTGTTTAGAGAGAGAGCTAGATTTTGTAAATTTGTAGTACTCATACCCAAATTTGGGAAAAACTTAAAATTTCCCACCCCCCCAACCCCCCAAGGGGTCCAACGAGGGGAAAACTATAGTTGGGGGGTTTAAATTCTCCCCCAAAAAGCCACAGGGGGAATGGGAAAAAATACGCAGCCACTATTAAAAAATTTCCGATGTCAGTCGCGGGGCCCATTTTGCCCACCGGGCTGAAAAAGTGCCTGCTTGGGCCCTAGCCCCTATTGACCAACCCATTTTACCTTTTACCGGGCCTTGATCAAGCCCCCCGTCTAAAACCCGAATAAAGGACCAAAAAAAAGGGTTTTTGCTAGCCCGAAGGGGGGGCAGCGTGGGGCATCGCTCAACCCCCGGACTCCCGGCTCCCGGGAAAACGGGTGCCACGCACGGGGAAAGAACGTGGGAGAGTTCTCCCCGGGCCCAAAATGGAATAACCCCGGGGTGGGACACCAAACCCCTCTCATAGGCCTTTGGTTTCACAGGAACCCATTTGTTCATTTCCCCCACTGGGACCCTCCCGTAGGGTAGCCCTCTGGGTCCGGCTCACCCGATCATTGGGACTCAAGCCCCCCCAAAAGCGGGGAAGGGGGCCCCGAAGGGGGGGGGAGGGGGGTGAGGGGAGAAAAATATCCGGCGTGGTTGCGTTTGGGGTTCGGTTTGAGGGGGGGCCAAGGGTTTTAAAATCTGAGAGTTACCACTTCAGACGCAACCTTTAAAGTAGGGCAGGCTATACGAAATGTATTACAGGAGACGCCACAATTGAACCCCATGTGACCCGTTTTTAGAGCAGTTTGATCGGACTGTGGGCCCGGTTTTGGGGACATAGGGGCATTTGGGCTGTGGGGAAAAGGCAAATGATTGGCAGGAAGGGGCCAGGAAAGCCAACAGTTCTGATATTGACGGGAGGGGGTGGGTGATATGGTCAGACAGGGAGGATTTCTCCGCCAATGTTAATATTAAAGGGGAAGGTCATGTCTACGGAAGGTAATCTTTGGGAATATTTTTGGGGGGCAAACGGGGCGGCCTTAGGGGGAATGGGTTTTTAGCATTGTTTTGATTTCTGCAAACCCTAGTTCCCCTGAGGCAGGCGAGTAAAGTCTTCTCCACCAATTGACCAAATCCTTGAAAAAGAGAAAGGGAAGGGGTTTTTTTGGGGGGGTGGGATAGTTTCCCGGACAAGTATTGAGGGGGGGGGGGGGGGTGGGTGGGGTGGAAGGGGTTTGCCAAAGGGGGGGGTTTTCAGGGATGATAAAAGCTTTAGCTTGGGTTTCTTTTTTTCATTTTGGGGGGGGGTGGGGGACGGGACGATTGGGACGGTTGCGGAAAGAAATTTTGATAACTCGTTTTTGGAGACATTGCTGGGAAAAGGGAATGCGTCAAAAGTAAGGACTGTGGGGGGGGGGGGGAGGAATGGTCACATCTAGTGGCTAAATAGGGATTTTAAAATGTTTGTAGAGATTGGGGGAAATTTGAAAGGGCAGGAGCGGGGGAAGAGGGGGTTTGGTTGAGAGAGGTAGTATTTGGTTTGGGGGTACAACAAGGTTTTTTGAGAAAATAAAAAGGGAGGAAACGAAACCCATTGGGGGTGGGCGTTTTTGCCCCCGATGCGCACTTAAAATAATTTTGGGGAAAAACTTGGGATTCTTTTGTCTTTTATGGAAAGGGAAACTCCCAAATAAATGCTTCAAGTGCTTGTCACTCTCATGTCTGCAACAATATATTTAAGGCCGTGACATAGGAAATTATATTTTATTCCCGAAACAATTTTCCTTTTCTCCCCTCATCTTGTACAATTAAAACCCTGCTATTAAAACCCGGGTTTGGGGGCCTTATTTTGGCAAAATATTATCGAAAACAGTAGGTGAGGGACCGAGTTGCCATCAGGTCTGGCATGTGGCTAAGGCCGTGAAGCAACAAGTGAAAAAAATTTTTTGTACCGGGCGCAACGAAACACGGACTAGGGGGCGTTTAAAAAGAGATAGGGGGGAGGGTTTATAAAGGAGTTTTTTGTCTATATACACACACACCAAACCCCACACACACACCCCACACACAAAAAACACACACAATTTTATATAAAAATATATATATATAATATATATTTTATTTTATATATATTAATATAATTTTATATATATATAAAAATTATATTATATATAAATTATTATATTATAAAAAATATTATATATTATATATTTATATATATATATAATTTATATATTATTATAATATATATATATATATATATATAATTAATATATATATTTTTAATTAATATAATATAAATATAAATATAATATATATTTAATAATTAATAAATATATATAGTAAATATATAAAATATTTAAAAATATTTAAATATATATAAATATTAAAATTACATATATATACTAATATTTATATTAATATATATATTTAAAAATTTTAAAAGTAATTAATTATATAATATTTATAATAATATATAATAATATATATTATAGCAATTTTACCACATATTATATAATATACCACACAACAACATATATATTATTATAATATATATAATAATAAAAATATTTATATATGGTGGGTATAATGTCTATATAATATAATATAATTATATATATATAAATTTAAAATTTAATATAATTTTAAAAATATTATAATATAAATATATATAAAATGTTTATATGTAAAATTTATATAAATTAATATATATATATATATATTAATATATTTAAAATTGGTTTTGGGTGGGTGTGTTTTATAGTAAAAAATATGTAAAATAATATATTAATTAATATATTTTATATATTAATATACATTAAAACATATAACATTATTATTTAAATATATACATATACATATAATAATATATTTAAAAAATATATAAATATAATTATAATTTTATTATATATTATTATAAAATATTTATATATTATATATATATATATTTTATGTGTGTGTGTGTGGGGGGGGTATATATATATTGTGTATAATATATTATGTATATATAAATATATTATATTATTTTTATAATTAGAAAATATATAAAATATAATATATAAATTAATAATATATAATATATATAATAATTATATAATTATATATATATTATATATATATATATATATATATAAATATAATAATAATATAGCATTTATGTAAAATATTAAACATAAATGTAAAATATAAATATAATTTTAATAATAAATATAATAACATTTTAAATGTAAAATATATATATATATAAAATATTTTATTATAAAATTAATATATTAATATAATATTTTGTTTGGGTTTTTTTGGTGTATAATTTTTATTAATTTTTTATTAAAATAAAAAATATATATATATAATATAGATTTTAAAATAATAATATAATATATATATAATATATATAATTATAATATTTAAAATATTTTAATATATTTTAATATATGTATATTATTAAATATTTTATATAATTAAAAATATATATAAATATATATTTTAAAATATACACATCATCATCATTTAAAAGGTGGTTTATGTCTGAGCCGCGTGGACAGCTGATTTCAATTGAGTTTTTAGGTGAGCTCTTGGGTGAGACGTGGTAGGTCCCAGTTTCCCTTTCCCCGGAGAGTGCCGGTTTACCTTTTTTGGTAACATTCTCTCTTATTTTCCCGGGCTTGGGACCAGCACTGACTTTGAGTGGGGTGGCCCCCCAGTGGCTAGGAGGCAATCGAGGTGAAGTTCCTTGCCCGGGGAAACAAAAGCGGGGGTCGGGACTCGAACCCCCGAACCAGATTGCCCTCGTCACGTTTTGAGTCCGACGTCCCAAACCCTTCGACCACCCCGGGCCCGACGATCATGTGTTCCTGATTTTCTTGGCAGTTTAGAGCGGTGGGTTTTTTCCCTTGCCTTCCGCCCGGGGGTTTTTTTTTTTTTTTTTTTTTTCCCTTTTTTTCCCGTCCCCTTTTTTTCTTTCTTTTTTTTTTTTTCCGAGTCACCCTCTCATTTACCCGGGAATGACTTTGGGGTGACTTGGGGCCCCCCGTGGCTAGGCAGGCAATCGAGGTGAATTCCTTGGGTAAGGGAAAAAAAACGCGGCGGTGGGGGACCGAACCCCCGAACCAGATTGGGCCCTCGTGACGTCCCTTTAGTCCGACGCTTAACCATTCCCGGCCCCCCGGCCCGGGCCCCCCCCTTTTAAAATATATGTGTGTCTTTTATATATGTAAAAAATGTAAATATAAAATAATTTATATATATTATAAAATAAGAATATATATATATAAAATAATATAATAATATATATTTAATTTTATTTTAAATATTTACATATATAATATATAATATAAAATAATATATATATAGATATATATATAATATATATAAAATATTTATGGGATATATATGTAAAAATATATATTATTTTAAAATAATATATAATATAAAATTATATTTATATGTATTTTAAATAATATATATATTTATTATATAATAAATATATATATTTAATAATATTTTATATATATATAAAATACCCTCGAACTCAGAGGGGTCGTGACAGTCTTGAGTCGAAAGCTCTAACCATTTGGCCAAAGCGGGGCCCCCAAAATTTTAAAATATGTGTGTGTATATATATGTAAAAAAATGTAAAAAAATTATAATAAATATTTATAAATAAATACATAATAAATAAAGAATATATTATATAGATTTTAAAAATATAAATATTTGTATAATATATAATTTACAATTTTTTACATATATTTAATATATATAATAATATAATATAAAATAATAAATAAAATTTTTTAAAAAAAGGGATATATAATAAAAACTATATAGGGGTATATATATATATAGAAATATATTATATAAAATATAATATATATATATCAAAATTATATATATATAAAAAAATTATATATGAATATATAAAAGAGAATAAAGGGTATAATTTTATAGAGATATAAAAATTATAATGGGAAAATATGTAAAATAATTTTAAATATAATAATTTTTAAATAGAAAAATATATATATATATATATTAAAAAATTCCAATATTTATATAAAATATATAGATTTAACTATAATATTAATAAAAAGAGATATATATTTTTTATAAAAATTTTTGTTATTTTAAGTTTAAAATATGGAAATATTAGAATATTTTATTTTGGGTATATATATAATATAATAATTTCAAAAATAATATAATAAATATTAAATAAAAATATAGAATAATAGCATAAAATAAAATAATCTATATATATAGATAATAATATATAAAAAATTAAAATATAAATTATTTTAATATATATATATAATATAATATAATAATATATAATATATAGAAAGATAGGGTATATATATAATATATTATATATTAAAAAATATTAAAATGGTATATATATATACTATTTAAAATAATATATATTTATTTATTATATATATATATGTAAAATAATAATATATTAATATATATATAATATATTAATCAGAGAAAATATATAATAAAAAAATTAATATGGGTATATTAAAAGAATATATAATAATTTTTTAAAAATATATATATGCATATATAGGGAAATATATATTTTATAAAATTAAAATATAATATATATTTTATATAAAAATATAATATATGTAAATAAATATAAAAATTATATATTATATATAAAATATTATATTTAAGATATTATATATATAATATAAAATAAAAATATATATATTATGTAAAAATATGTAAAAAATATGTTAAAAATATAATATGTGTGTGTGGTGTGTGGTTGTGGGTGTGTGGGTTTTGTGTGTGGGGTGTGTGTGGTTTGGGGTGTGTGGGTGTGTGTGTGTGTGTGGGGTAAACCCCTCTCACATAGGGGGGCCTGCATGAAACTTGCATGAAAAATACTGCTATTGTCTTTAAACCCTAAGATTTCCTTTTTTTGCTAATTTTAAAAATAAAAAGAAAAAAAACCAGTGTGTCGAGAGACTGGGTTCAAGAACTGCTAACTTCATGGTGATTATTTTTAAAACACACACAAAGTTTGCAGAAAACCCTCATTTGTAGAGAGAAAAATCACATGGCATGCAGTTTTCAAGATTATTTTTTATTCATTATTATGCCATTATAAAATCCTTTTGTAACTTGAAGGGTTTTTTTCGGAAGAGAACCAGTGTGAACCCAAAGTGTCCATCCTTAATCCTCTTCTCTGGAATCCCCATGTTAAAATTACCCTTTTAAACTTTTTAAAAATGAATTTATAATGATCTTTTTTAATGTGAGACAGGGTTAAAAATCATAAATTTTAAAAAAAAAATTTAATTTTACAGTATACATGTTACACGAAAAAATAAAAATTTTTGTTTTCTAAGTATAAAAAAGCTATTTGTAATACAAAAAAAGGGGGAAAGGGGCCCAAAAAGAAATTAGTGGAAAATTTTGGGGGAAAAATGAGATTTAATTTATTTTTTATACAGTAAAAGGTAGTTGTTATCTTTATCAAACATACCCCAAAATTTATAGTTCCATGAAGTTAAAAAGACATGAAATTTATTTGAAGCCAAAAGCAAGACTAAAAAATACTATGTTATTGTATTAGAGACTGCAGACAGATGATTACATGGCAGATTCCTGTTATTTGGGTTCTTTTTTAATTAATTAAAAAACTTTACCCAAACCCGTAATACAATATTAAAAAAAAAAAAAAAAGAAAAAAAAAAAAAAAAAAAAAAAAAAAAAAAATTGGAAGATATTGGAGCGAGGGCATTATGAGAGAGAATCCACACCATCGTTGCATGGGTTCATTTTTCCCACCGAAACTGCTGGGGAACATCGAGGTGACTCTGGCCCTCCCAGGGTCCGGGCAAGGTTCTCTGGGTAGTGAGCTGGTATGTGAGTCTCTTGGACTGAGATTCTAGCACCCTATCTTCAGAAGTATGCATTTATTTTGGGTTCATCATGTTTATAGTGGTCATTTAGAGGGGGTGGGGGTTCGAACTTGACGTACTGTAAAATGATGTTGGGAAATTTGGTGGTGGTGGTCGGAATTCATCGATCATTCCTCTCGGTAATCCCCCTGCATGTCGTGCATATATTCGTGCTTTTATCGTACTGATACTCTTTCATCTGTTGACTATGCTGGTACTGCTCGTAAACGGATCCTCAATGTACCCGGTTTGCTGGTCCTGTTTCCCGTTCCTGGTTCAAGTGCTCCTGTGAAGGCGGCTTGTATGGAGGAGGGGCTGTGGCGGTGAAGGGATGGGGTGTCATAGTCGCTCAGCTGCTTGGGCTCGGTGGGCTGTGCCTCTGCTCCTGATTCAAACAGCCTTCCTTCTCAACTGACACATCCACCACCAGTTGAAGCTGGAGTTTCCATGGCAGAGGGCTACATCAGGATGCACAGGCAGACACCTGGGTATTGGAGGAGATACGGTCTTTGGTGGTTCCATCAGCACGTCAGGATCCAAAAACTCTGATGCTATTAACAACCTCTGGAGAGGTTCTCGGTTTGTCCACTGGGGTTATGGAAACAGAATTACTTGGAGTTTGCTGAGACTCTATCGGAATCACTTCGGCAGAAACCTCTGCTTCTGGTTAGAAGATGATTTTGACTTTGGTCCTGGGGTGGGGTTCGGGGACATAATTTTTCCCAACTCTAAAAGTTTCCCAAGCAATCAAGCAGTGGGGGCATAATGGTCTTTGGAACACACAGTCGAATTGCAGTCTGTAGGAGTGAAAAAAAAAAATAATAATAAAAAAATAGATATTACTTAAAAATATTCAATTCTTAAAAGTATGATGGTAAATTACTGAAGTACAAGCAAAACATCACTGTCTTTCTGCGTGAGATGGATCTGAAAAATGACTGGGCTATTGTTTTAATAAGTGTCAATATGTTATAATCAAACACCAAACTTCACATGGGGCCACTATACAGTAAGTATAAATATTAGTTCAATATTTCCTCATCGGGAAATTTAAAATACACAAATTTTCTCTTAAACTTCATACATATAAAATAAAAACTTCTTTCACTCTACTTTTAACCTTTGAGAGAACTGAAAAAAAAATCCGACTGAACTAGCAATATGACCATCCCTAATGAATCAAGATATAACCCTTGACATAAAAATGTATAACCACTTTAAAAAATTTAAATTTATGATAAAATACAACTACACTAGTAAGACACTGTTCCCTAAATGCCAATAAAGAATACCTGTAGTTAAATTTCACTGAAGAAAAGGAGAATGGGTTTAAGAGTCACTAAAACTGGGATTTGGATGCTCATAAGCAAAACCCGTCACAGAAAAATTTCCCCACACTTGCCTTCAGTTTGTCCAGGTACGTAAAGCGGTCTTGGAAGATGTCTGTGAAAATAAGGAATTGGCGAGTCTTTGTAAAATGCACCGTGTCCCCCTGTGAAGAGAAAGAAAAATTGTTTTGATAAAGCAAATATAATATTGATCCTTCACTTTTTTAACCCATAAAATACTACAAAAGCAAAATTTCCATGAATCTATAGTTTAAATTTTTAAGAAATACAGGCTGCTTAAAACATGAAATAACAAAAAAAACTAAGTTTATTCATTCTAGTTAACAGATGAAAACTCTACACCCTGCCCCTTATACTTGCAAAAATACAAACAAACCCCCCATCTATCAAAGCTTTATCTATCTCTCTGTGAGGGGAACCAACAACAAATATTTAACCTCAAAATATCATGAAACACTCACTTATTCTTTTCCCTCTCCATCTCTCATTCTAAAATACAAGCACAATATAACATCACTTTCAATGCATTAAAAGCAATACCACATGATAGAGAGCCCCCTTGGGAATAAAAGCATCTTTCACAATGGTGAACTGGATACTCATGGGCCTTCCATACTCTTGCGGCTTGTGCTTGGAGGTGCATCACCCAGAAGCCGCTGGCACCTACCCTCCCCTCCTTGTACATAAGGGCTATGGAGAGTTTAAATAAAATGAAAGTTTCTTATCTTGCCTTTCTCTGGGTGATCCCTAAGAGTCAGTCAGTATCTATAAAAAGGAGGTTGCAGACGTTCACTATCATAATTAATTGTTTCACCCAACATTCTTAAATGAGTACAGAAAATACCTATGATTCCAAATATTGCACATTATCAGAAAAAGTGTTATTTAAATGCTGCGGCAAAAAGGTTGTACTTACATACAATAATCCCTTTAAAAGGGGGTTTTAGTAGATCATTTTAAACCCTTTTATTTATTTCGTACCCAGCTGAGAACAATATCCGCGGCTCGGCAAAAGGGGTGAAATGGATGTGTGGACCTGTAAGTAATAAGCAAAAAAATATTTTTTTTTAAAAATTTAAAAAGGCAAATACCTTTTTAATTTAAAAAGATTTTCCTTTGGCCTAATTCCCAATATGATATTTCGCCTAAGATGGAATGATGCCACTCTAAAACACACTCTCAAGTTTTAGGGGTTTGGTTTTATTTTTTCATCCCGGAATTAATGAATAGTGGCAAAGCCCAACCCAAAACTAAGGTTTAAATTTGGTTACATAGTTAAAATGGAAATGTAATGAGAAAAAGTGAAGCCGCCACTGATAATGGGAATAGGGGGGTCATATGGGAAAGGGAATGCATGGACCTCCCCATCCCCCCCAACCACCCTTTTTCCTTTTCAAGAAACCTTTGAAAAGGAAAATGAGAAAGTTGAGTAAAAAGGGGATGTCACTTTCCCGGCTACCGTGTTAGCCAGAACCCCATTCCAAAATCCCATCAACACCAACAGCCCACACCCCCCCAGACCTATGTGGTTTTAGCAAAATCACACCTTTTTTCACATAAAAACATTTGAAATTTCCTTTTTGCATAACTTTTAAAAAAAGTGGGGATCTCTTCTTTGATAAGTATAATATAAATATAGAAAAACCAGGAAATTTCGGTCCTATAAATAGGATATTGCGTACCTTTTATTGAATCTTTATTCATTTTTTTTTCCTGGCCCACATTATACAAACAGCGGGGACCCCCTGAGATGAAACCTTAAAAAAACTCTTTTTGAGGGAAGAAAAAAAAGGAAAGAAAAAACACTAATTTTCCCCTTAAAGGGCCCTACCAGCCAACTAATGAGAGATTCATTTCTCCATTCTGATACAGCGCTTTTGGCCTTTTTTTGCCCAGACGAACGATGGCCCTGGCATGAGAAAAAATCAAATCGAAAAAAAGCAATCAAAAACCCCATGAGAACTTTTTTACCGAAAAGAGTTTTCACAGTTAACACCTTTTTAATTTGTCTCCGAACACACAGACTTCTATGAAGAAACAAGAAACCCCCGAAGACTTACTATGGTTTGTGAAATCCCAAGTCGGCCAAAAAAACCACCCCTCGAGTATAGGGTGAGCGTGAAGCTATCATAGCCAGGTGCGAAAAATAGTCACTGTAAAGGGCGCATTCGCCCCAAAGGGGGAAGGAGGTCAGCTCAACCATTGTATTTTGTCACTGGGGGAAAAAAAATATTTAAAATATATAAATAAATGAAAAAAGGTTTCCCGTCATTCACAAATTATATAAAACAACATTCGAATATTTAGCACTTTCCACACACCCACACCCCGAAATTTAAAGAAAATAAAAAAAATTTTCGAGTTTTAGAAACCCTAAAAAAACAAAAAAAAACAAATACCATGGTTCGATGCCCGTTGCCAATGAGCCAAATCACGATCTCTGCTCGTGAGGGCCCTCGCTACGTGCCGTCATCTCTTTTCAATTTTATGAAAAAAAGCGAAGCACGGGAAGGATATCAGGTAATCAAAATGTAAAATGTGGTTTTTGAGCATACATAAGTGGATGTAGGTTTGTTGGGACTTTGGTGCAAAGGGGGTTTAATACACACTACTCACTTCAAAGACTCCAGCAGACTCATATCAGGGAAGAAAAATAAGGGTTCCCGCAGCCAAAAACACAAAACAGGGCAGACAAAGGCAAATAGACAGACAGAATAGATGACAGAAGACAGTTAATGTCGTCTCAAACAAAAAAAAAAAAAACCCCACACACACACACACACAAAAACACACAACACACACACACAAACACCCCACCCCACACACCCACACACACACACACACACCACACACCCCCAACACACCACAAACCCAAACCCAAAACAAAAAAACCAAAAAAAAAAAAAAAAAAAAAAAAAAAAAAAAAAAAAAAAAAA
>NC_051396.1:47418635-47438635 GCF_015228065.2 Penaeus monodon
TGGCTATCTACATGATTTAAAATCTATCCTTTGAACATTTTAAAATGAATTACTAATGATCATTTTTAACTGTGAGCACCAGAGGTATAAGAAGATCACTTCAATAAAAAAAAAATTTAATGTTACAGCTAGTACATGCTTTACACGTAAATAAATAAAATCTATTGTTTTCTAAGTATATAAAATGCATATTTTGTAATACAAATAAGGAAATGGCCAAACAGAAATTAAGTGGAATATTGCATGGGCATATGAGATCTTATATCATTCTTATACAGTAAAAGCCTAGTTCTGTTTAATCTTTATCACAACATACCACAAACTTTATATAGTTCCATGACAGCTTAAAATGACATGCAAATTTTATTTCTGACAGCCAACAGCAAAGACTAAACATATATACTATGTTATTAGTATTATGAGACTGCATGACAGACTGATTACTATGGCAGTATTTCTCTGTATATTCTGGTGTTCATTTACTAATTAATTAAAATTCCTTTACCTAAACCTGTAATACAATATTAAAGAAAAAAAAAGAAAGAAAAAAAAAAAAAAAAAAAAAAAAAAAATTGGAAGATATTGGAGCGAGGCATTTATGAGAGAGAATCCACATCCATCTGTTGCATGGGTTCATTTTCTCCCACCGAAACCTGCTGGGGAACATCGAGGTGACTCTGGCCTCCCCAGGGGTCTCGGGCAAGGTTCTCTGGGTAGTGAGCTGGTATGTGAGTCTCTTCGGACTGAGATTCTAGCACCCTATCTTCAGAAGTATGCAGTATTTTGGGTTCATCATGTTTATAGTGGTCATTTAGAGGGGGTGGTGGTTCGTAACTTGACGATACTGTAAAATGATGTTGATGGTAATTGGGTGGTGGTGGTCGGAATTCATCGATCATTTCCTCTCGGTAATCCTCCTGCATGTCGTGCATATATTCGTGCTTTTTATCGTACTGATACTCTTTCATCTGTTGACTATGCTGGTACTGCTCGTAAACCGGATCCTCAATGTATTCCGGTTGCTGGTCCTGCTTCCGTTCCTGGTTCAAGTGCTCCTGTGAAGGCGGCTTGTATGGAGGAGGGCTGTGGCGGTGATAGGGATGGTGGTGCTCATAGTCGCTCAGCTGCTTGGGCTCGGGTGGGCTGTGCCTCTGCTCCTGATTCAACAGCCTTTCCTTCTCAACTGACACATCCACCACCTCAGTTGAAGCTGGAGTTTCCATGGCAGAGACTACATCAGGATGCACAGGTTCAGACACCTGGGTACTTGGAGGAGATACGGTCTTTGGTGGTTCCATCAGCACGTCAGGATCCACAACTCTGATGCTATTAACAACCTCTGGAGAGGTTCTCGGTTTGTCCACTGGGGTTATGGAAACAGAATTACTTGGAGTTTGCTGAGACTCTATCGGAATCACTTCGGCAGAAACCTCTGCTTCTGGTTCAGAAGATGATTTTGACTTTGGTCCTGGGGTGGCTGGTTCAGGGACATAATTCTTCAACTCTAAAAGTTTTGCCAAGCAATCAAGCAGTGGCGCATAATGGTCTTTTGGAACACACAGTCGAATTGCAGTCTGTAGGAGTGAAAAAAAAAAATAATAATAAAAAAATAGATATTACTTAAAATTATTCATATTCTTAAAATGTACTGATGGTAAATTACTGAAGTACAAGCTAAAACATCACTGTCTTTATCTGCGTGAGATGGATCTGAAAAATGACTAGGCTATTGTTTTAATAAGTGTCAATATGTTATAATCAAACACCAAACTTCACATGAGTCACTATACAGTAAGTATAAATATTAGTTCAATATTTCCTCATCTGGAATAAATTACAACATAATTTCTCTTAAACTTCATACATATAAAATAAAAACTTCTTTCACTCTACTTTTAACCTTTGAGAGAACTGAAAAAAAAATCCGAACTGAACTAGCAATATGACCATGCCTAATGAATCAAGATATAATCCTTGCACATAATAAAATGTATACACCACTTTACAAAATTAATTATGAATAAAATACAACTACACTAGTAAGACACTGTTCCCCTAAATGCCAATAAAGAATACCTGTAGTTAAATTTCACTGAAGAAAAAGGAGAATGGGTTTAAGAGTCACTAAAACTGGGATTTGGATGCTCATAAGCAACAACCCGTCACAGAAAAATCCTCACACTTGCCTTCAGTTTGTCCCAGTACGTAAAGCGGTCTTGGAAGATGTCTGTGAAAATAACGGAATCTGGCGAGTCTTTGTAAAATCGCACCGTGTCCCGCTGTGAAGAGAAGAAAAATTGTTTAGATAAAGCAAATATAATATTGATCCTTCACTTTTTCAACCCAATAAAATACTACAAAAGCAAAATTTCCATGAATCTATAGTTGAAATTTTCAAGAAATACAGGCTGCTTTAAAACATGAAATAACAAAAAAAACTAAGTTTATTCATTCTAGTTAACAGATGAAAACTCTACACCCTGCCTCTTATACTTGCAAACTATACAAACAACCCCACATCTATCAAAGCTTTATCTATCTCTCTGTGAGGGGAACCAACAACAAATATTTAACCTCACATATCATGAAACACTCACTTATTCTCTCTCTCTCCATCTCTCATTCTAAAATACAAGCACAATATAACATCACTTTCAATGCATTAAAGCAATACCACATGATAGAGAGCCTCCTTGGGAATAAAAGCATCTTGCACAATGGTGAACTGGATACTCATGGGCCTTCCATACTCTTGCGGCTTGTGCTCTGGAGGTGGCATCACCCAGAAGCCGCTGGCACTCATACCCTGCCCTCCTCCTCGTACATAAGGGGCTATGGAGAGTCAAATAAAATGAAAGTTGCTTATCTTGCCTTTCTCTGGGTGATCCCTAAGAGTCAGTCAGTATCTAATATAAGGAGGTTGCAGACGTTCACTATCATAATTAATTGTTTCACCCAACATTTCTTAAATGAGTACAGAATATATACCATATGATTCCAAATATTGCACATTATCTAGAAACAAGTGTTTATTCAAATGCTGCTGGCAATAGGTTGTACTTACATACAATAATCCCTATACAGGGTGTGTAGCTAGCATCATTTGAACCTTTCATCTTCATTTCGTACTCGAGCTGAGAATCAATATCCCGCAGGCTCGGCAAAGGTGGTGAAAATGGATGTGTGTGGTACCTGTAAGTAATAAGCACAAAAATATATTTTTTTTAAATATCAAAAGGCTAAATACCTTTCAATTCAACAGAGTACTTCTTCCTTTGGCCTAATTCCTCAAATTATGATATTACCGCCATTAAGATGGAATGATGCCACTCTAACAACACACTCTCAAGTTGAGGGTTAGTGTTGATTTATTTACATCCCGGACTCATTAATGAATAGCTGATGCAAAGCCAACCAAAGCTAAGGGTTTTCACATTATGGTTACACTAGTTAAGATGGAAATAGTAATGAGGAATAAGTGTCAAGCACGCCACTGATAATGGGCAATCATGGGTGTCATATTGAACAGGGAATGCATGATGATCCTCACCCATCCCCCTCAACCACTCCTTATTCCTTTGCAAGAAACCTAGTTGAAAAGGAAGATGAGAAAGTTGACGTAAAAAGGTGATGATCACTTCCAGGCTACCTGTGTATAGCCAGAACCTCATTCCATCATCTCCATCACACACCAACAGACCACACCCCCCTCAGACCTTATGTGGTATTAGCAATAATCACACCTATTTTCACATCAAACACTTGCAATTCCCTTTTGCATTAACCTTCTTAAATAAAATGTAGGTATCTCTCTCTTTAGTATAAGATATACATATAAACTATATAGCAAACCACTGGATATTACGGTCCTATTAAATAGGATATTCTGCGTCACCATTCATTGAATCATTATTCATCTTATTTTCCTGGTCCACATTATCGACGAACAGCAGGGATCCCCTGCAGATGAAACTCTTCATAACATAACTCTTCTTGAGGGAAGAAAAAAAAGGAAAAGAAAGAACACTAACTTTCCCTTGAAGCTGCCTACCAGCCAACTAATGAGAGATTCAATTTCTCCATTTCTGCATACAGCGCTTGCTCCACTGCACGACCCTTTTCCCCGTCGCCCAGACGACATCTGACTGGCATGGCATGAGACACAATCAAATCTGAAACAAGCAATCAAAAACCGATTGAGTAACTTGCTTTACTCGAAAAGAGTTCTCACAGTTATAACAACCTTTTCATAATTTGTCTCCAGAACACACAAGACTTACTATGAAGAACACAAGAACAGCACAGAAGACTTACTATGGTTAGTGACATCCCACTGTCCGGCCAAGTAACCCACCACCTCAGAAGTAGTCAGGTGAGCGTGAATGTCTATCATAGCCATGGCTGACGAAGACATAGTCACTGTAAAGGGCTGCATTCGACCAATGGACTGGAAGGAGGTCAGCTCAACCATTGTATTCATGTCACTAGGGGGAAACAAAATATATATATATATAAATAAATGAAAAAAGGTTACCATGTCTATTCACAAATTATATATTCAAACAACATTTCGAAATATTCTAGTCACTCTTCCACACACCCACACCCAGAAATTGAAAGAAAGAATGAAAAAAAATTATCGTCAGTTTCAGAAACCGTAAAACAACAAAGAAAAAAACAAATACTCACTGGTTCGGATGCCTGTTGCCAATGAGCTCAAATTCCACGATCTCCTGCTCGTGAGGGCCATCGCTATCGCTGTCCGTCATCTCTTCTTCATCTGTATGAAAACAAGCGAAGCACGGTAAGGCATATCAGGTATATCAAAATGTATAAATGTGAGTATCATTGAGCATACATAATGTGGATGTAGATGTGTGTCTGGGTACTTAGATGTGCAAGTGTGTGTTCTAATACACAGCTACTCACTTTCAAAGACTCCAGCAGACTCCATATCAGGTGAATGAAAGATAAGGTTCCTGCAGCTGCACAAACACACACACAGAGACAGTCACAAAGGCAAATAGACAGACAGAGATAGATAGACAGACAGACAGTCTATCTATGTCTGTCTCAAACAAACAAACAAACACACACACACACACACACACACACACACACACACACACACACACACACACACACACACACACACACACACACACACACACACACACACACACACACACACACACACCATCAGATCTGTGACACCTATTTTGGATCATAACCCCAGATATCCTTCATATAACATTCATACAAAACAAAGAGAGAGAGAGAGAGAGAGAGAGAGAGAGAGAGAGAGAGAGAGAGAGAGAGAGAGAGAGAGAGAGAGAGAGAGAGAGAGAGAGAAGAGAGAGAAGAGAGAGAGAAGACAGAGAAAGAGAGACAGAGAGAAAGAGACAGAGAGGGAGAGAGAGAGAAAGAGAGAGAGAGAGAGAGAGAGAGAGAGAGAGAGAGAGAGAGAGAGAGAGAGAGAGAGAGAGAAATCCTCTTAGCCTCCTTGGAAAAGCATAAATCATGGTCAAAAGCCTCATTTGGGAAATTTGTTTCTTTTATCAACAAAATCAAAGAATTACATATATCCTCAACATTCAAAGTATTTTCACTCAACTCTATACTTGCTATAACACTACCAGCTTTTAAGAAAAGGAAAGAACATTATAGCTATCATCTCTTGTGTATTACTTAAATTCTTACCAATCTCCACACCACACCATCTTCCTCTTGCACCATATATCATAATTCATATATTTTAGTCAGTCAGAAACATTTGATGCAAATTGCTATAAATCACATTGATGATGATGATGATGATGATGATGATGATGATGATGATGATGATGATGATGATGATGATGATGATGATGATGATGATGATGATGATGATGATGATGATGATGATGATGATGATGATGATGATGATGATGATGATGATGATGATGATGATGATGAAAAATCACTGTTTAGGGAGATACAGCAACTTGTGACAACAAATACATATTCTATATCTTTATCAGTTTACTAAAAAGATACTGACATAGGCCTAAGCAAGTTGAATTACTAGTTATGATGTTGAGAAAGTCAAACGTATTAATCCCTTTATAAAATAAATATCAAATAAACACAATACAATCTGTCAGCGACAATTCACATGAGAAAGGAATCAGTATAAAATCATTTATACTGAAATGAATTACTAACTATGTTGTTAAGAAAGTCAAACGTATTAATCCCTTTATAAAATAAATATCAAATAAATACGAGAACAATCCGGGATCTTTAATACAGATAATCAGTTCAAAGGTTAATACATATAAACATATCTTACCCAGTGCCTCGCCTTCCTTCTCGAATTCAATCCTCTTCTGCCTATACCAATTGTTCTTGTAGGAATCTAACTTCTTCCCTCGGTAGCGAACCTGCAAGGCAATTATTGAAGAAAAAAATTAATGCATATTGGAAAGAGAGATAGAGAGAGAGAGAGAGAGAGAGAGAGAGAGAGAGAGAGAGAGAGAGAGGAGAGAGAGAAGAGAGAGAGGAGAGAGAGAGAGGGGAGGAGAGGAGAGAGAGAGAGAGAGAGAGAGGAGGAGGAGAGAGAAGAGAGAGAGAGAGAGAGAGAGTGAGAGAGTGAGAGAGGAGATGAGTGAGTGAGTGAGTGAGAGAGAGAGGAGGAGTGAGATGAGAGGAGTGAGGAGAGAGAGAGAGACAGAGAGAGAGAGAGAGAGAGAGAGAGAAGAGAGAGAGAGAGAGAGAGAGAGAGAGAGACAGAGGAAGAGAGAGAGAGAGAGAGAGAGAGAGAGAAGGAGAGAGGAGACACGAGAGAGAGAGAGAGGAGGAGAGAGGAGGGGAGAGAGAGAGAGAGAGAGAGAGAAGAGAGAAGAGAGAGAGAGAGAGAGAGAGACCAGAGAGAGACGAGAGAGAGACAGAGAGAGAGAGAGAGAGAAGAGAGAGAGAGAGAGAGAGAGAGAGAGAGAGAGAGAGAGAGAGAGAGAGAGAGAGAGAGAGAGAGAGAGAGAGAGAGAGAGAGAGAACTTTCTTTGCAGATTTACCAACACATATTCAGCAAAGCCTTCCTTCCTAGAAGAAAGAATCTATAAAACAACAGAATTAGAATTTAATCCAGTTAACCCATTTGAACAAACCAGACCCACCTACTAGTATAAGTCAAAACTTACAATAATATATCCATCAACTTACATCACAGTCAAAACTACCTATCAGGATTGAGCAGACCTACTGATAGCATAGGCAGAAACACAAGATAATCCATCAACTCACAGACGCCCAACCGCAGCCCGACTTCTTATCCGGATTGACTATCTTCTTGCAATAAATGGCCCACGCGCTTGGTGTCCCAAAAATCTTGCTGGTCTCCTGTGACTTGATTCTCCCATCTGGCAGTAAGTCTCCTTTGAACTTGTTACCCTGAAAGAGTGCAGGACAAACCCAGTCAGCTTCTACACACTTAATGATAGGAAATAACAAAAAAGGAGATCTATTATGCCACACTTTCTAATGATGCATGATGCTGCATGAATTGCCTCCTCTGGCACTTGTACCCATAACATATTTGTTAAGAATTCCAATTGTCTTTTGTTAAAATGCATTTTGAAGGTATTATATATGTCATATGGATCCTTGTATGTGTATGGGCCTGTGTATGTATGTGTGGGTATGTGTGTACATGTGTGTGTAGGCAAAACTGACTGAATGTCTATATAACATTTACAAGTGAACATATAAACAAGAGAGTATGTGCAGACTTATGCAGGAAGCTATATTAACAGGAGAGCTAGGTTAGGATCTTCTTCTACCTTTAAAGGAATGTTACAACTCATAAAAGCTTGTTTTAATAAAAGATAATTTGGCTCTTCTCAAAAAACATATAAAGGTACCTGAAAAAAATGTAAGTAAGGACTTACTCTAATTATATCAACCTTTAGCATTTTGAAAACTTGGGCTGGTGAGGGATTTACAATTGGGCATCAATTGCACTGCTTCGTTTTGAGTAGTTGGTCCCTAAACATGCTTTCTAATGCCCTGACATAAGGGCACGTGGCTTGACAGCTTTTACGTGCCCTAAACAAACCATCAGAACATGGTTCTTCACAGGTTAAGAAAAAAACCTGTTAAGACAAGGAAAATAAGAAATAGAAGCAGAAGTTAGCAAGTGCAGTCAAATCACCGCCAACACATCAATGAATCTGACCATGTGAGGACGCCTCTCCCTCTCTCTGTGGAACTGACTCCTTATGGTATGAGTGGGCATAGGTCTAGTGTGAAAGGTCTCGGTGGGGCCCACCACAACCTTACCAGATAGTTGATGGTCATAAGTCCCTCGCCAGGCTGTAAGACCCGCTCCTTCACAAGAGTCTTCAAGGTCAGACCTCTGCCCGTGCTCCTACCATGAGTCACCTCCTCAACCTCCTCTTCTTCCTCTTCTTCGTCTACTTCCTCGTCCTCATCTACCTCATCCTCTTCCTCTTCCTCCTCATCAATCTCTTCTACCTCATCATCAATCTGGATTTCTTCATGAGTAGAAGGCTCAACTGACATCTTTAAGCTTGCAACTGAATTAGTATTTTTTATCTTTCAACGCCTGAAAATCATTACAACATTAAATTCCTGATGATTTGGCTGGATGTCCGTCGGCGCAGGGTAACGTGGCTGCTGCTCTATTTCACCCACACAAAAGGTAGAACAAAGGGACACCCCAAAGGAGGATCACAGGCAAAACGTAAAAACCATTAAGAAGCCATTCCAAATTAACAAAAGCTTGATGTTGATCTCCAACTACTCAAAATGAAACAGAAACAAAATCCCCAACACAACAGCCAAACCAATTGTAAAATGGTGAAACATATCAAGGAATTAATGGGCAATGAGATGATGTCACACTTGAACGCATACCAAGATGGTAGGCTTTGCACAGTTGCAAAAGGCCTCACCCTAGGTCAATTCTCCTTTATATTGACAATATATCATATAATAATCAAGGTCATAAAACTCAAATAACATTGTCTCCATTTACATGCTTTCCCAAGTCCTTTTTAACAATGGGTATCACAGCATACCTATTTTAGGTCAACATTCCACGTGTTATATCATCTACAGAGAAAAAGGATAAAACATACAACTTATCTCTATCAGTCTTTATACATGCTTAACTACAAGAGAGTGCATGACAAAACAAAGTCAAGACAGAATTAAGTGCCTACATATTTTGCATCTGTACAGAAATCAAATAACATATATACCAACAAAAAACATCACAATAACAGGATAAAAAAAATTCTTCTGGCTTCTTTTTTTAAACCTAATAATAACATTCAAAACATATATACTTGGCATAAAATTAAACAAAATAAGAAAAGGATTTAGCTACCAGATATATTTTCTAAACTCGGCAACACAGATACAACAACTCAGAAACCACTGGGGTTTTTATATGGGAGGACATAAACACAAAGGAACTATTTTAAGAAAAAAGATCAAAACTCAGTTATGGAGAAAAACACTTTTAAGCACCACAGCCCCCACACGCAAATTACATGTTCTTTTATTCAGAGTGTTTACAATAGAAATGATATTTCCTTATGTCAGATTAACTTGCAACTTAATATATGAAAATCAACTTTACTGGGATACAGCTACAATGTAAGAATATGCACAGCCTGGTAGCTATAAGCTATTACCTTCATCTATCAAAATCTCAGAAAATAAAAAATGTAAACATTCAAAACTAAATCACATCATATGCAACATAACTCTCACGCTTGTACACATGCCAAGCTATCTACGACAAGTTCAACAGTGACATTCACGGAAAAGCACGGCCTCAGTCAAATCCTGAGTAAACACTGCCTGCTTGGCTTACCCTTCATCAAAATATCTTTAGCAATATTAACCCTTTCAATCTGGATGATGTGACCATCATGACATGAAAAAAAAATGGCTTGAGGGGTGGATGATGTGCATGTGCTGTCATGGAAAAATTTGGCTGAGGGCCAGAGTAACGGAAAATTGCTGTCGTGAGAATTTTGGCTCAAGGCTGGGGTGACAAATATGACACACCACAAGTGCAAAAAGCCCTTAATGGGTGTTATACGCCTAGGGCATTTAGGAAAAGGCTCTTACATCATTCCTATGATGCAAGAGCCATGACTAGACGAGCACTGGCTCCTGGGATGACAATATTTTCATCCTCAGCATCCTATTCCTGCCCCCTACCCATGTGACCAGCTGTGCAGGTTGCATTGCAGAAAACCTCTTATTAATGACTTTTTTTTAATGACCCAAATAACAAAATGTTATTGTTACTACTATTCCACTGAGATAAAGACTACTTAGGGAGATATGATGACATTCTATTACCATCTGGATATAGCATATCAAATAACAAATATAGACCTTGGAGAGAGAGGGAAAAAAAAATTATAAGGAAAAAGAAGCAATAACATTGCAAAGGGGATGCAAGGAGTCTTGACACCACCCACAAGTGTTCAGGTGCACCTGGCCTACAAGCTGCACACCCATGAGAGTGGACCACTCACCCGGATTTTTGGGCCACACGCGGTCAGTGAAGCATCCGAATCCAAAGGGTTAAGGTACTATCATTTCAATATATATAATATTTATATATATATAATATAAAATAATATATATAATATAATATATGTATAATATATATATAATATATGTATAATATTATATAAAATATTTAATAATTAAAAAATAATATATAATAAATTATATTAATAATATTATATTTAATATATGTATTATATATATACTATAACAAGATTTTCAACACTTTACAGATCCTTATATTTATGCACTAAAAATTAATTTTGATGTTACATAAATACATTTTTTTCTCTCCATTTCTAACAACATGATTTCTATGATGGTGACAAGGATGGATTTAAAGTGAATGAGGAATATGAAGCACATATACATAGATCACAGCATGCAACAAGCAACAAAGGACTGGCCAGTATCTGGAGACACAAACAGCATGAAAGACACAAATCAAAATGTGAGATTAACATTCTTATCTGACTGACACTAAACATCTCTTTGCAATGTAAGGGTGTGTAAAGTTAAAGCAACTGATAGTGATCTTATGGATAGATTTAAGATGAGAGAAATTAGTATATAATATAAATAGTGCAAAAATAATTTTTCATGTATAGAGTAATCTGATGTAACAACGAACTAAACTACATAACATAAACAGAACAATAACATGAAGTGAACAGGAATTTACATCTATCAGTAATGCAGGTTAAGGTATATTTGGGTATAAGGGGCAGAAAACAATGAGATTTCAGTGACAAATATCTACAGCAAGTTGGAGGATAATGTGATCATAAAAAATATATACATATATATCTTTACAACTTGATTATGGAATAACAGGTATAAAGAATTCTGTTTCTTTATTCTTCCTATCATCACAACAACAGCTTGTGTGAATGAAAAAAATATAAATGTCACAATACATAATTAAAAGTAAGTAGCACTACATTAATACCTCTATTAAAGGAAAAGTGGAATTTACAAATCAAAATGGTCATCTATTGCTGTGTGTACACCTGAAACCCAGACTGCTAACTCTGTGAATATTTCACAAGCAAAATTTTCAAAATTGAATGCATGGACCATTCTTCTCTGTTCACAAAATCCCTAAGTATTGTACCACCACCATTCCCACATGCTCAAGTCAACGGAAGTCAGTCCATGGTAAGGTCTGCCTATCTCCCTCAGACAGTAATAATGACTTGTTAGCTACATGATATCTAAAATCCACGAAAGATTTCAAAGTTTCTATATCACCAACACACTAAACAAAATTTGGAGGCTGGGCCAAAGTATTGATTTTAACACCTGTCATGCTTAAAACAGTAATCTAGAAGTCTGTAAAACCTTAAAAGACCACAATGTCTCGAACATGCAGGGGAGCAGCCATCCCCTCAGTAGTGTGTGTCATCTCTTCACGTTGCTAACGTATTTACAACCTCCTCCTTACATCAATTACCCTTAAAGGGAAACTGAGGCTCTCTTCACTGAGAATATCTGGTAATTATCTACAATGGGACTGAGGAGAGATCTAGAAAAACATAATACCACCTACATAAACACAACAAAACTCTTATTACGCACCAGAAATAGTCTGCGCAAAGTAAAGCTCAGCCCGTGACCTCTCATCAAAATCCCCAGGTCTGTGCATCAGCCTCCACAACTCAGAAAGTTAACGGGCAAACTTCCGCCAATTGGATTCTGGCATGAGCGGGCTTATAGACCTAAATAAGCAACCAAAGGCTCTGTCCCAACACTCAAAACCTAGTCCCTAAGCTAACTTCCGCCATCTAGCCACCCAATTTCCTTGCAATTCCTATCGCAATGCCTCTCTTCGTCGATGATTCCTAACAACAAATCTAATTAATAATATCTGATTTCCCTCCAAAAACCTAGCATAGCCCTGGTCTATAGATACCTATTACATGTGAATATATAATCAAGGATCCACGAAAAGAATTCTCTGGATCTAGCTTCACGCACTCCCCCAGATAACGCACCGTGAACCCGGCCTAAAAAGGATTAACCCCCGACTTAAACTTGGACCCAGAGTAGCTTGGGGCCTCAAGGAAAACCTGGCCCAAGGAATTAGCATAAAATATTCATAACGTATGAAGAGAAGATTGACGGCTTCAGCTTAACGAGGTCCTACTGCCGATAATTACCTCCTTTTCTCCCCTAAATTCGGAGCTTCGGTTAACTATATATGTGAACGTAATTAACCAAAAAAAAAAAAAAAAAATCTATGAAATTCACTTGAAAATGACAACCATAACCACTTAATAATTAGCCGGCTGGCGCTGAATAATTACCCTTGATACAACTACTTAGCGAATAATTACCAACCTCCATTTAAAAAAGAAAAGCATCTTTGTTTCGATAACAATAAGAAAAGAAAAACAAAAAGAGAAAAGTAATTAGTATGAAAAAAAAACTATTTGTACGTAATTAGAAAGGATATATTCCCTTCCCAACACGCAGAAGCTCATTAATTAAAGAACCAAAGCTAATCAGCATTAAATAACTGCTTACTTTCCGTAAAAATAAGGATATTCAAAGAAGAAAACACAGACCTCGACCCGCCAGTCCGTCGCGTTTGTTGTTGTTGTCGTTCGGCCGAAAACAAGTGAGCGTCGCCAAGCGCAGCGGACGACGGACGTATCTTTAATTCGCTTTTCAGGAATACAAACCGTATGGGTCGTGTATACTTTCCAAATACAGTCGCTCTAAAGTCTTTTATATATATATATATATATATATATATATATATATATATATATATATATGTATATATATATATATATATATATATATTATGTATGTATTATAATAATATATACATATGAATACATATGAATACATATATATATATTATATATATATATATATATATCATATATATAATATATAATATTATTATTATTATATTATATATATATATATTATATCATTAATATTATATATATATATATATATATATCTATATACTATATATATATATTATATATATATATAATATATTTTATATATATAATATATATATATATATATATATATATATATTATATATATATATATATATATATATATAATATATATATATATATATTACATGTTGTGATTATATATATATATATATGTATATTATTTATATATATATATATATATATATATATATATATATATATATATATATATATGTGTGTGTGTGTGTGTGTGTGTCTGTGTGTGTGTGTACATATACATATGTATGTAAGTACACACGCAGGCATATGTATGTACATATAGATATATACTCAATGTGCATATGTGTGTGTGTGTTTTGTTGCATGTATATTGGTGTATGCAGATGCAGGTACATATATAAATATATGTATTAAACAGATATGCATATATATGTTATGTATATGCATATGTATGTCAATCTCTCTTTCTATCTATAACAATGAGGCTAAAAAGAATCTTTATTAAGAAGGGTTATTTTACCTTAGTGAAGGTAACAGGCTCAACTATGCATAATGCAAAGACATGGCCTACTGTGACATGATGAGATGCCAAACCTGACATGAGTGGATTTGAATAAAGTGACTGCAACTCTATTATAATCCAGTCATTTTAAGTCAAGCAAGAACTTCTGAATCAATTAAATGATATTTACTATTTTTGTTTTGACTTTGTATTATATATTAGGTGATCTACACATTCTGGTCTGTGAAGTGTTGTAGTTCCTCTAAGATTTACTGTTGCAAATTATTGTATTCAAAAGGAATATATGTACGGCTTTTTCCACATTGCACTGTCAGTCCTTTGTATCCTAACAGTGGCTATACTCATATAACCTGGAGCTCCTTGTTTTATAAGCAATTCTTTGGTTTCCATCTTTGTTTTTCACTTCTTTTCTCTGCATTCTTAATAAATAAAATCCAGTTGTATCACTGATATGTTCTCTTTTCTTAACATGAATATTCAATTCATAAAAAAGCTTTTGCAAAACTACATCTGTGTGTTCTCTCTTTCAAGTGACTTGGACTAATGACAGTGAAAATATAAAATCTATACATAGTTCTGCATTTTACATGATGCTGAATTATGAACAATTTGAAAAATACATACTCTGGATACATTACATATGATGAATGAAGGTTAATTATTCAATTTCACATCAACATATGCTTTATTTTATGTGTTGCTCAGATCACATAATGAAATTTAATATCAGTAATAAATCATTAAAAAATATGGTATATAACAAAATATTTCAACTAGTATATAAGATACCTTCTTGTCAGGAAAGAAAAAAGAAAGAATAATTCATAACATGACTTACTCACAGAAATTCTATAATGATACATATCAAGTAAATATACATCTTGTACAAAATACTAACAATAAATTAGGAATCCTTTTTAAGTATATCAGAAGAGAATGGTGAGTCGGTAACAAGAAAAACTTTACAAACTTTTTGCTTCCACATAAAAACCATAACAAAAATCTTTCACAATCCTACACTTAATTAAAAGATCTCTTTTATCACTGTAGGTCACTTGTGTCAGATCCATATTTAATGGTACCTTTAACATTACAATGCATAATGGTGCACAGCTTAAAAAGTAACTTCTTTATGTAATGCAAATCCCACCTTGGAGATGGTTTTCTCCAGACTGTATCACTGAAAATTCCCCACAGCCTAGAAGTGCATGGAACAATCTCACTTGGGCTTGAGGTTCTGAAACACTTTGTTGCCTCGGAGTTGCATGGCTAGGTCATACACAAAGTCCTTTATATAACTGTCCTTTTCCGATTTCTTGGTGTCAAATATCACAACAATTGTTATTCTTGGTTCAACTCGACACAGGAAATATGTGGACCCAATCTGGAATGACAGTGAGATACAGATTGGCTAGTGTTTGCTTCTTGTAATGAAACTGGAAGAAATCATACACAGAGACAACAAGCAAACATATATGTGAAAATATGCAATACATTCATTAAAATGTATCTAAAACCAAATCCACAAGATTTATTCTAACAGAAAAAAAAAACACAAATGCCTGTGAAGTATTAACATTAACCTATTGTTAATTTTGTTTATACATTCTATCACCATCATTCTGATTATCAATATTGAAATTTTTATTGACCTATTACTTAGAAATTTAAAAAATAAACTAAACAGATAGGAACTGGGAGGCCTGGTGACTGACTCCATGGTGACTATGCACTTCTGTAGCCATCTACGTACAACCAAAAGTAATAAGACATAATCACAGTGGACAGGATATTTATACACAGTTTTCCAGCACCATTAAGGGTAAAAAGCACTTACCTGCTGATCAAAGAAGTGAACAACTCTGTCCATCAAGGTTAATTCGTTTGATCTATCCGACACTCTCATGACTATACTTGGCCAGCGATCCAAGGGTTTTGTCTGTAATAAACAAAGATGTCACTCTCTCCATCTATTCATATCTCATTTAAGAATTATTATATATTCTATATATCATATACAGGAAAAATGAAAAAGCATAACTAGCTTTACCACAATCTATCCTTCTCTCAACAAAATGAACAGAAAATAACAACATAAAATATGGCCCCAGTCTCACCGGAGGGTACGAAAAGATTGCCGGGTAGCTATCCAGTCCCTTGGGAGGAGACAGCGATTCCTGGGGATGGTGGTAGCCGGCACCTTGGTAGTCCTCCACTCCTGCGGCCTCAAACACCAGGCACACACTTGCGGCATCACTCCGCCGCTGAAAACTCTGGATTCTGGGAAATGAGAACGGTTGCAAATGACATGGAAGGAATCTTATCTATAGCCTCCTTCAAGTGCAACAGATATGCACCAGTTAGTTCATCCTTATTTGCATATCCTTTAGAGGCACCAGAAAGAATGGCTGTATGCAAATCTTAGTCACAAGGGAGAAAAAATAAAAAAGGGAAAAAATCACAAATTTTACAAAGAAGAAGAAAAATAAGGGAGAGTAAGTAGAGAAAAGAAATGAAGAAAGCATGAAAAGATGACAAAAAAGAAAAAGGAGAAGAGGAAGAAGAGGAAGATGAAGAAAATAATAAAAAAAAATAAAATAAAAAAACACTTACTTTGAGACGTAATCACAGGCCTGGCCCTGCCGAGAAATGAGCCCCTTCATATCCGCAGGGGAACTCTGCGCTGCCAACGTCTCATGAAAATAGAGCGAATACTTCGAGACAAAAGCTGCCTTCGCTTGCCAGAGCCACTGATACAGTGGTGGAAGAGGAGACGATTTGAGGAAATTGGAACCAAAGCCGTATTTCTTTGTCTGGAAATGAGAGAGAAAGAAAAAGAAAACCAGGATAACATTTTTTCAGAATCATAAAAATTATAAAAATAACATGTACGTGCCATGATCTATGCAGAGATGGTTCCACAAAGGGTTAGTCACCAAGGAGTCAATTTCTAGTACTAGCTATCTCATCTTTTTACCCTTTTCCTTGATTTTTTGGAAATATTCTCTTTTTCTCTTATATTTCTATTATAATACTTATAATGTTTATGATAATAAAAACAGCACTGATATTGATGGCACTGCTAAAAAAAAACATTTTTTCATGAAAACTAACGGAAAGGGGGAATCAGGTGAGGTCGCGAGGTCAATCGACTTCTGAAGCCATCTACGTGAAAGCATATTTCAAAAAACAAAACTACAGTAAACATTATATTTTTCTGATAGCAAAAGAAAAGTAAAAAAAAAAAAAAAAAAACATCAAATCAAATCAAATATTAAATGGGAATGTTTTAAGGTGATGATGACATGAACAAACATCTCAGTTCATAAGCTCAACCAAATTCCCTTAAAGTGAGCCATGGAAAAACTTTACTTCCCCATAATAAATCTGGAGTTTTACATTAACAACACACCATTCCTTTTCCTCATTATAAGGTAAAATCAAGGACAATCACATGCTTACACAAAACCCTACCTATTAAATCTGATGCATTTGAAATGTAAAAAAAAAGAAAAAAAAAGAAAAATCCTACACCCTAACAAATCCTCATAATTTCACAAAGACAATATCATTTTCATCTATCTACCAAGTAATAACATATCATTTTTTTCCTTTGTTATCAACATGAAGGAAGACCAACAAAAAGGGTACGAAGCAGCTACAGCCCTTTACCTCCTTTGACTGCACAACGGCATGCCACGTATTCAGTTTAGTGTGCGCGTCGTGGAGGTGGAGGAGGGAGGGGAAGAACCTCCAAAACTGCATCTCAATTTGACTTCTGAGCAGATGCATCAGGATATCACATTCATATCTGTTTGGAATGACAGGATCTGTAAGTTCACATTAGGATGATCATTCTAAAGGCAAAACTTTGGTTGAATCTTTTGCATTACCTATTTCTTACCTGCAAAAGCTCAGAGGATGGTTGAATTCTAACATGTTCTATATAAATATTATTCTCATGGGTATTACCATAAGGAATGTATGGAACTCTTCAACATTACACAAAAACTGAATCTTGAGCAAATAAATTTTTTCTTTACTGCAACATGAAGCAAGATTATACACTCAGGAAGACACGTCAGAGCAAGAAAATGACAGTGCTTACATACGTAAAACTCGTTTTCAGGGGAGTCAGCAGAGGATGATGGAAATTCCTACTATTCTTCATACTAATATCAGTCACATGAGCCAGCAGTTCCTCAAAGTTCATCAATCGATCCATGGACGAGCCAACCATTCTTTCATAGCTATTATATGCTGTTAAGGAAACATGGCTCTAAATTTCAAGAAAATTACTTTAAGAAACGTCTCAACAAACTCAGTTACTGAGTGTACTTTCCTTGTTATATTTTGCTGACTTTGAAAACTCAGTACAAAAATTCTAAGTACTGAATCACTAGCTCCCAAAGGATACAATGCAATCATCTGTAGTCGAGCCTTAGTAAAAAGCACAAGATGTGAACATATATGCTCCAGAAGGCCATCTGAGACAGGGCTCATGGGGTTTCCTTGACCTCCAGGGTTTCCAAGGCTCCCAGGGCTGTTGTGATTTCCGGGATTTGCCGTCTCATTTCCAGCACTGTTGCCATTGTTGGTCTTGGCATTACTGCATCTAGCATTACTGCCCCTGATGTTGCCGCTCTCAAAGTTTCTCTTCTCTAATTCACCAAACTCTAGGCTCAGAGACTCAAAGTTTGCTCGAACAGAACTCTGCAATGGAACAAAAATTATATATAGTTCTAAGATGTGCACGACCTTCAACTTATCTTAAAAATACAGAGGAAAATGAGAAATCACTATCATCAATGTTAATGTGAGATGACAGAACAACAAAACCATCAATGAACAGGATTCTCTCAATACTGCAGAATTTAATAACGTACTAATAACACGGATGGTGAGAGCACGGCAGAAAATGCTGACTATTCACTAAAACAAAATTATGAGGATGAAACACACCCAACAAGCATATTCTCCTGTCCCTCTACAAGATGTCATAGTTTACCTCCTTCCTTAGAAAGCCTTTGCTAGTGAGAAAGGAAAGGTTCATGTACAGTTTCTCCGCTAGAGCCAACTGAGCAATGCAAGTCAGCAACGACTGCCACATCGAAGACCCAACCCCTCTACTCATGTCACGCTCCTTCTCCTGCAAATAATGAAAAGCACGACTCAGTTCAACTCAGAAAATTAAATAGTATTCGTGTCCATTCTGTTGCCATGAATGAGGTGAGTCTGGCTGGCTTTGCAAATGATGGATACTTTCAGAAAGTTTGGAAGATGATTCAATTCTTTCTGAGTAATATATAGCAAAATGCTGCAAGAACTATTTGATCTTTTGTCAATTAGTTTTTTTTTTTCAGCAGCCTAAGACTAAAAGTATGGATGAGTGCATACAGTACAAAAATATCATCTGCTCAGAGGTAAAGCTTGCATATCATAAAATGCTACAATATTCTAATTATAAGTAACTATAAATAACTATAATACAATATTCTAATTATAAGTAACTATAAGTAATTATACTAGAATATTATAATTATAAGTAACTATAAGTAATTATACTAGAATATTATAAGTAAATGTCTACTAAAGTAACCACATCATCTGTAAACTTCCAAAACTTGATATTACTGATCTCATATCATCAAATCATAATGTATAACAGAACCTTACTAAACTTTAAAACTGTCTGAATTCTTGAGAAAATACGGGGGCTGCTTTTAACAGGTTTAATATTCTTTATATACATTAAAGTGAAAAATGAAGTCAACGGACTCTAAAGAACACAAAATACCACCATAGTTCTACCATTATACTTTAATAGATAAAGAACACTGCTATCATTGGCTGCAATATTTCAACAAATAACTTGAGGCCTAAGGTAATTGCCATTATAAAAAAGAAAGAAAAAAAATATTTAAATT
>NC_051396.1:47446135-47468635 GCF_015228065.2 Penaeus monodon
TTGACCTCTGACCTCGAGAGGGGGACGTTATCTCCGTGGAGAACGCTCGTGAACCGCCAAACACGAGCAGGTGCATGACACACTTGTTAACTTTTCCCTAAGTCAAAGAAGGTTTCCTCTGGTCTCGATCCCGGGTCTTGCGAGTGGGAGGCGCGGCCTCTTCCAATGCTGCCACCGAGATCTAATTAAGATTTTCAAAATCGGTCCTTTTATATTTCCAACTCGGATCAACACACATCACCTACCTATGTACAATTTATACAATTTACACACCCCTACCTTCATCAATAAGAGAAAACCATACCTTCTCAACGGATTTAGAGAAAACTTTAAGGTGCAAAGCGGGGCAGCGTAAATTATTCAAATACGCTTCATCACAAAACACTTTCTTTAGGGTTTCTGTCTGTAAGTCTGTGTGAGTGTACATTTGATGTTTCTTCTGTTGCCTTTTTCTTTTTGTTCTCATCTTTTATTTTCATTAATGTGATATCTTAATGCTTGTAGAGAATGACACGCGAGCATTGTCTTTGTGATATCGAGGATCCTATTTAGTCAACACAACACAGATCGTATTTAGTCAACACAGTTGTACTAATAAACTGCTAGCCAATTGGTACTTATCTCATAAATAAAATGAAGTTCATATTAATTGAAGTATACATACAAATTTAGACGTTTGTATCTCAGATAACTCAGATCTCCCCACAAACCACCAGGATTAGCAAATTAAAAAAAGAGTTACCCCTAAAATTAATATTCAAAGAAAAAGGTACTGTGTGATTGTACTCAAAGAAAACGAATCAATTTTATGGGAAACTATTTTGCTATTCCATATTTCTCCATTTTCAAATGAAGATGATTATGAGGCAATACAACGCTTTTGGCTTAAAGCAAACATGACTTATTACAATCATTTTTCATTCCGTTTTTATTACTGCTATGACCATTGTTGACATCATGAGAGAGAGAGAGAGAGAGAGAGAGAGAGGGGGGGGGGCAGAAAGCACATTATTATTATCTTTATCATTATCATTATCATTATTATCATTATTATTATTATTATCATTATCATTATCATTATTATCATTATTATTATTATCATCATTATCATTATTATTATTATCATTATCATTATTATTATTATCATTATTATTATTATTATCATTATCATTATTATTATTATTATTATTATTATTATTATTATTATTATTATTATTACTATTATTATTATTATTATTATTATTATTATTATTATTATTATTATTATTATTATTATTATTATCGTTATTATTATCATTATCATTATTATTATCATTATTATTATTACTATTATCATTATTTTTATTAGCGTTATTACTGTCTCTATTATTCTTCTTTATTATTAAGATAATAATAATAATAATAATAATAATAATAATAATAATAATAATAATAATAATAATTATTATTATTATTATTATTATTATTTTTATTATTATTAATATTATTATTATTATTATTATTATTATTATTATTATTATTTATTATTATTATTATTATTATTATTATTATTATTTCATTATTATTATTTCTTTTATTTTTATTATCATTATTATCATTATTATTTTTTTTTTTATTATTATTATTTTTATTATTATTATTATTTTATTTCATTATTATTATTATTGGGGTCAATTTATATAGGTAAGGGTCGACCAATCACGCGCCGCGACGCAGAAAGGCCGACCAATCACGCGCCGCGACGCAGAAGGGCCGACCAATCACGCGCCGCGACGCAAAAAGGGCCGACCAATCACGCGCCGCGACGCACAAGGGCCGACCAATCACGCACCGCGACGCAGAAAGGGCCGACCAATCACGCGCCGCGACGCAGAAGGGCCGACCAATCACGCGCCGCGACGCAGAAAGGGCCGACCAATCACGCGCCGCGATTCTGGATGGTAACAGTAAATGCGTGATGGTCAGATGAAATTGGAAAAATACATTTATTCTTTATTTTACTACTGTTATTATTATTATCTAGTTTCCTGCTTTATATTCCATACAACGCAGGGACAGAATGAGAGAGAATGAGAGAATGAGAGAGATAGGGAGGAAGGGAGGGAGAAAGAGACAAAGGAAGAAAGAAGAGAGAGATAGAGAAGAGGGAGGAGAGAGAGAGAAGAGAGAGATAGAGAAAGAGAGAGGTAGAGAGAGAGAGAGATAGATAGAGAGAGAGAGAGAGAGAGAGAGAGAGAAGAGAGAGAGAGAAGAGGTAGACAGAGAGAAAGGGAGAGAGAAGAGAGGAGAGAGAGAGAGAGAGGAGAGAGAGAGAGAGAGGAGAGAGAGAGAGGAGAGGAGAGAGAGAGAAGGAGAGAGAGAGATAGGAGAGGAGGAGAGGAGAGAGAGAGAGAGGAGAGAGAGAGAGAGAAGAGAGAGAAGAGAGAGAGAGAAGAGAAGAGAGAGATAGGAGAGAGAGAGAGAGAAGAGAGAGGGAGAAAGGAGAAAAGAGAGAGAGAGGAGAGAGAAGAGACGGAAGAGAGAGAGAGAAGAGAGAGAGAGAAGAGAAGAGAGAGGAGAAGAGAGAGAGAGAAGAGATAGAGAGGAAGAGAGACAGAGAAGAGAGAGAGAGAGAGAGAGAGAGAGAGAGGAGAGAAGGAGAGAGAGAAGAGAGAGAGAAGAGGAGATGAGAGAGAAGAGAGAGAGAGAGAGAGAGAAAACGAATGAGAGAGAGAAGAGAGAGAGAGAGAGAGAGAGAGAGAGAGAGAGAGAGAGAGAGAGAGAGAAGAGAGAACAGAGAACGAAGAGAAGAGAGAACAGAGAGAGAAGAGAAGAGAAGAGAGAGAGAGAGGGAAGAGAGAGAGAGAGAGAAGATAGAGCGAGTGATAGAGCAGATAGATAGAGCGTCAGATCAGATAATTAATTAAGTTTTCGTAAATCATATTCCACGGTGCTATCAACCAGTTCATGTGCACAGTATTACATTAATGAGCTTACTTACAAACCTACCAAAAGTTCTAAGTGTTTTTGTGTATAGGAAGAATGACAGCGTTTTCTTCAATTTGCGGAATCGGTTTCAAGAAAAGCAAGATTTTCTTTGAAAGCTTTTAATTTTCGGTGTTCTATATATACACACCCCAAATCATTACCTGCTCTTTTGTTCTTCATCTAAATATGCATCGTTTTTTTTACAGTATTTTTACAAGGAAGAAGGAAACAAACACAATTAAAATTTAAGTTTATTTATGTGTTGTAAGGGCTTACAGAGTATATTTGTTAATATTACAGTATACAAATATTTGACAAAAAATAACGTGTATTCACAATCTTGAGCAGGACAGAGAAATGTCCGCAAGGAAATATTTTTTTTACAATAATATTGTAGCCTATAAAGTTATACAGTTGTGAAATATACTTTGGAATGTATTTAATCCATATAAACAATTAAACAGTAAAATTTAAAAAAACCTTACTGCATCCCACAATAAACTTAACAATACATTAAAACTGTATTCTTGCACAGCTCTGAACTCAGATCTCTTTCACACCAATCTCAAGTAGTCATAATTTATCCTCGGCAAATACAAAATAAAAGATAAAGAAATGTTAACTAGTGCATAAATAAATAAGGATTGCCTGCACAAACCATGGTGTTTGGTAAAATGACATTACCAGTAGAAAAAACGAATTTGTAATTGTCTGACAAATAGCTAAGCTTGAGAATAGTATAACAAATCACAGACACTCGCATTCACACGTGATAACTGATCCACGCACCTGAGTTCGGGAAAAAAAATATATAATTAACTTCACACAAGTATGTCCCTCAGAAGTGGATCACAAGGGGAGGAGAGATACCGTACTCCTAACACTACAGTTTTTTTAAGACTTTCTCCGTGACTTTGTCTTCTGAAAGCATAGACCCTTTTACATAAACTATTGTTCCTAGTCTCCCGCCTTGGGATCCAGTTCCGGGTTAACATTATGGGTGTCATCCGCTGATGAAAGTATCAGGGTACGAGGGCAGGTTAGCCAAGGGCCAAGGGGGCACCTGGAGGGCCACGTTAGCCTCCGTCTAACCGTGCTTCTTTGCTCCTAGTCTAAGGACAGGCACCGTCAGTAGAGATTCCTTGCGGTTGGTGATATGTGGAGATAATGCCATTATTTTCCAGAAGCTTTTTTTTTTTTTGCCAACCGGCGGAGTCGTTTCCTATACATTATTTACCGATTCTCCTTTTTTTTGTCATTTTGTAAGAGAAAAAAAAATAGATGACCACGTCGTCAATTAATTAGAAACTAATTAACATAATAGATATATGTTTTTGACACTTTAGCATAAACAACAAGAATCAGAGATTTTGGTCGTCACTGTCACCTGTCTCGTCTTTATCTGTTGAGGAAATAAGAAGAAAAGGACACATTACCACCAGGGAGCTGGAAGCAAGGCGCAGCTTAACCCAAACCTGTGCTTTTGTCCATGTATCTTTTTTATGTGTGTGTGTTCGTGTGTGTTTTAGTGTGTGTTTTCGTGTGTGTGTTTGTGTGTGTGTTCGTGTGTGTGTTCGTGTGTGTGTTCGTGTGTGTGTTCGTGTGTGTTTGTGTGTGTGTTCGTGTGTGTGTTCGTGTGTGTGTTCGTGTGTGTGTTCGTGTGTGTGTTCGTGTGTGTGTGTGTGTGTTTCTTTTGCATGCTTTTCCTGTGTGCCCATGTTATCAGAATTTCAGAATTTAGAGCAATGGTCAGGTTTGTGACTACAGGGAAATAAATAATATTATTTTGATTTTCATTGATGGTGATATGAACAATGTAAGAGTTGACATGTATATGAAAAAAAATCTTTGATAAAAAAAAACAAACATGCAGATTAGTACATGCAAGTGTAAAGCTAATGAGAGTAAGATTAAAAAAAAAAATTGAAGGTTATAATGCAGTATCACGTGACCGATTACCATGCCATTACAACAAGATTTTTAGCAGGCCATGTAGTGCTAGTTTCCCTTCAAACGTTGGGTAATTTGATGTTTCCACTGTCACCCACAGAGAGAAGTCGAGAGAGGTGAGCAACGGGTCCAGAACCGGACTCAAGGAACGGTTAATCTTGCTGAAGAGTATAAGTCATATATGGGAGGTACTATTGACTTTAAGATGGAGAAGGAGAAGGAGAAGGAGAAGGAGAAGGAGAAGGAGAAGGAGAAGGAGAAGAAGGGTGAGGAGGAAAAGGAAGAGGAAGAAGAAGAAAAATCCTTGACGGGTGACATTCTGTAACGGTAAGCTATCTACTTCTCCTCCAGAAGGCGGGCATTTCTTGTTACTCTCACAACAAATTCTGACTTTGCAGTGATAAAAAAAGATCAACCTGCTCTGTGATGCCGCTGATCTATCTAAATGTCATGCATCACTCGTACTAGCGTGCCTGTCAATAGGATAATGTTTCCCTCATCTCTTCAGACAAGGTTATCACACAATCATGTCCTGAATATAGTATAAACCATAATATATACAGTGTAAAACATCTGACACATGCACATCATGAATTAGCTGTTTTACAATAGGTTCATGCAGTATTTGTAAATATTGCAAGAATGTCCACGAGCCCATGCTATACATAGATGAGTATTCAAAACTGCAATTTCTCTTTCTTTCATTCTTCACTTGCTGGGTGAATATACCTGCATGCTAACTTCTTCTATACATTGGCAGCATTATTATTATTATTTTTTTTGTGTGTGTGTGTTCGCTAATTATCCTTTTGTCTCAGCCATGTCCATGCAACGTTGCTGAACATCACACCAGCTGGCTAGTGATTTTTCAGTCTTCCTCACCTTTCTTCCCCTGGTATGCATGTTTGCGCAGACGGTCATACAGATCTTCCTTGTTGCCGTAGATCGAGGCGTTAGAGCGAGCCAGGCTATTTCCTGCACCATTCTGGAACCCAGCTGGTTTGAGGGGGGTTTGGTTAGTCAGTTAATGATAGTGACCTTCATTACACAACATTTTGTCATTCTTTTCATGAAAGCTTTCACTGAAGCACTTCCGTTTTCTAAGACAACAAAAAAAAAATTTAATGGGTGGTGATTCTTTACATACAATTGACTTTTCATGATCGCCTACGTCCACACAGTGAACCAAGGGATATAAATAACTTATACAAAAGCAAACAAACAAACATTGTTCATTCTACAACTGATAACACTTTGAAGAAGCATCAGGAAAATTATTATTATTATTATTATTATTATTATTAAGAAGAAGGAGGAGAAGAAAGACAGAAGCTTAGCTAGACTACGAGGAGTCAGCCTCGGCGCAAGGGCTCTCTCTCTCTCTCAGCGAGATCAAGACGTACTCTTCATGTAGGTCTCGTTGTAGAAGTTGGGCATCTCCCACGCGTCTTCCTCGTCGTCGTAGTAGTGGGCGTAGGTGGAGTGGTGCGAGGGCGCGATGCTCTCGGCGTAAGGAGCAGGGGCGCCGTAGTAGAAGTTGACCTGCGGGAGATATCAAATGGGGGCGTCAGGAAAGAGGGGAGGAGAGCGCATCGGCTTGGACGAGTCAGTGGGAGAAGGACATGGCTGGTGCTCGTCCTGTGGAGGAGTGCTCTTAGCAACAGCTGATCCGAGTTCTCTAAATGGTTAACGAAAAAGGGAACAGCTGATCTAAATTCTACATTACTTGAAAAAAGAAACATCCGAGCTAAATTCCATAATACAAAAAACAACACCACTCGATATAATTTCCAAAAAAAAACTCTAAATTCTACAATACCCCCTTCCCCCCAAAAAGTAAGTCCTCTTACTCCTATAATGCAAAAAAAGAAAAGAAAAGGAAACCCATTAACACAATCAGTCAAGAAAATTATATCGACCTTAATTATATAATACTAAAAAAATAAAAAAATAAAAAAAATAAATAAATATATAAAATTGAATTGAAAAGGAAGGGCCTGCTCCCCCTCCTGCAGCGCCAGCGGCCGCCCCTGACCTGCGATCCGTTGGGGTCCGTCGAGGGCTGCGCGAGGAAGCCCTTCTTCGGCTCCCTCCGCCGCGTCGCGCGGATGCAGATCATCCATACCAACAGCACGATCAGGATCACGAACACCACGGCCCCCGCGATGCCACCGGCGATGTACGTGAAGTCGCTCTTCAGCTGGAAGGGAATGGTTCGGGTTAGGAGGGCGGGTTCGAACCAGGAAGGGGGGTTCGGGTTCGGAATTGGGGTTCATACTGGGCATTGGGGTTCAGATACGGAATGAGGGTTCAGGTTGGGAATGGGGGTTCAGATTAGGAATAAGGATTCAGATACGGATTGAGGATTCAGATTAGGGAGGACAGTTCTGTTGTATCGCTAGTGTAAAAAGCACGTATAGAAGTATACCAAGATATTTTTTCATCTTCTTTTTTAGTTTCCTTTCACTCTCTCGCCGATTTGTCTTCTGCCGAACTTACATGGCATCTGTTGCCGGTGAAGGAGCCGGAGCACACGCAGTATGGTTCGCCGTTCTCGTTCTTCCTGCACATGCCGTTATTCTCACAGTAATTCTCGCAGTTATCTGAGGAAGGCAAAGCGTTGTTACCACGGGGCGGCTACAGATACCCAGGGTACACACGAGAGAAAATGCCACACAGGATATTTGTAAAAAGGGATATATATGTGAACAAAAATAAAATGTCTGGGGGGGAAAAAGAGGTGCGTGTGATTGCTTACCGACGCAGTATTCGCCGGTTCCGTTGAATCCTGGTTTGCACCGACATTCGAAGTCGCTGGTTTCGGAGATGAAGAGGCAGAGGGCGTTGGAGTCGCACAGCATCTGTTCTCCGTGAACCTCGCAAGGGTTGGAGCATTCCTCCTCCGAGGTGGCGCCGACATCACGCGTCGAGGTGTCTTTCGGGCAGCTCAGGCAGACTGTCTGGAGTGCCTCGGGCTGGTAGTAACCCTTGGGGCACGGCAGGCACTCGGAGTTCGACAGGAAGGTGCCAGCGATGCAGATGGGGAGAGAGCACTCCTCCAGGGACGAGGCGCCGGGTCCTTGGGTCGTGCGGTCGGCGGGGCAGCGGATGCACGACGAGTGGATGCCCTTGGTGCGGTAGGTGCCTCGCGGACACGGCTCGCACGGGCCGGTGGTGCCCAGCTGGAGACCCGACTCGCACTCCTCGCGGCATTCGGAGGCAGAGACGGCCTCCTTGGTGCGCGTGGTGAGGCCGCGGTCGCACCTCTTGCAGGAGAACTTGCCTTCATCAGACTGGAAGTATCCGTAGCCACAGGAGCGGCAGACGCCCATCTGCTCGTCGAAGTACCTTCCAGCAGCACAGCGCTCCTGGCAGTCCTCGGCAGAACGGGACCCGGGAATCTTGGTCACGCCTTGGCGACCCGCTCGCTGGGGACAGGCCTTGCAGGCGACCTGGCCCATCTCGTTCTGGTAGGTTCCCAGCTCGCAAAGCTCGCAGGTTTTGCTCTCGGTACTGTAGTATGTGCCAGGCGCGCAGTCCACGCATTCGCTGCCGACTACAACCTGTAGATGTACAAACAGTTGATCATGAGAACGAGCAGAATTGATACAATGCAGTTAAACATAACAGAAACACACAACACACAAAAACACACAGACACATAACCACACATACAAAACAAAGCAAATACATATACACCCAAATCTACACATCACAAAGCTGAGGCTGAGGAGACCCCCCTTCGGCGCGTCCATACCTTGCCCACGGGACAGGAGTACTCGGAGTTCAGCTGCAGCGAAGACGGGTCGGGAACCACATTAGGCAGGGCGTCGCGGACGTCGAACTCATCCTTCTCCAGGATAATGCCTTCGATGAGACGCCTGACGGTGGACTCGAGCTCGGCGTTGGAGTGCTGGACGGGGTCGCTGTACGAGGGAGGGGGAAGGGGTGAGCAAAGTGTGGAAAGCGAGACGAAAAAGCTATGCGAGGAATTTCTCTTTAGTCTCCCCTCTATTTTTTTAAACGTTGGTTAAAGACATTTTTATTGATGGATTTACCTCTGAGACTGATATTGTAATTATTTATAAAAAAGTATATGCATATCCTGAGTTAGATATATATTTAAAAGTCAAATTTATCTGTCTGTATTAAATGTAAATTTCTTATATTAACACCAACTGATTAGATACTTATGTACAGGTTCTGATTAATACAAAACACATCTATGAGATTTACAGTAACTACAGTGACGTTATACATAAATACATACATCCATGCAGACGCACGCACACACACAAACACGCGCACATACAAGCGCGCGCACGCACACACACGCGCGCGCGCGCGCACACACACACACACACACACACACACACACACACACACACACACACACACACACACACACACACACACACACACACACACACACACACACACACACACATCGCTCACTCACTCACTCACTCTCTCTCTCACTCTCTCTCTCTCTCTCTCTCTCTCTCTCTCTCTCTCTCTCTCTCTCTCTCTCTCTCTCTCTCTCTCTCTCTCTCTCTCTCACACACACACACACACACACACACACACACACACACACACACACACACACACACACACACACACACACACACACACATTCGCTCGCTCACTCACTCACTCACTCTCTCTCTCTCTCTCTCTCTCTCTCTCTCTCTCTCTCTCTCTCTCTCTCTCTCTCTCTCTCCACACACACACACACACACACACACACACACACACACACACACACACACACACACACACACACACACACACACACACACACACACACACACACACACACACACACACACACCTGCAAAGGCACGCATGACGTGTTTATGATTTCCAATACCAAAGTAATTCCGAAGACAGTAAGTCACTTTAGTAAACAGATGAATTCCATATACTGTGCAATCTGACTGCTGTATTCTAGCCACACTAACACAGTCAACAAGCTCTCCAGGACAGTACAAGCTCCACCATTAACCACCTGCAAAGCTCTTTTACATTCTACTGTTGTTTGGTTAAAACGGCCTGCTATTCTCTCTTGAAGTTTGTTCCGGTGCCATTTCAACCGCATTTTTATTTATTTTTTGGTCCACACACCCTTTCTGAGACCCGCGCACGAGAACAGACACAAAGCAGAAGCATTGAGAACAGCGGAGAAAGCTCAGAGGGCCGAATGTTATTATTAGGTCTCTATTCTCTGCGAAACCCTTTCAGATTAGGATTTTAAGAAGCATTATCGAGGCAAGAAGAGGAGGAAGAAGAGGAGGAGGAGGAAGAGGAGAAGGAGGAAGAGGAGAAGGAGGAAGAAAAGGAGGAGGACTTCCAAACGATTTGCCTTACTTCTTGGCAGCAAAAGAGACCTCCAGATTATACTGGTATGCCTGATCTGTCTCCCTGCGGCTCCTGCTGCCACTCAGACCGTCACTTCAGGAGGTCAGAGGGGTAGGGGGAGGGGCAAAGAATTCGTGGGAGGGGAGGGGGGGGGAAAGTCATTACAAATTTCAAAAAACCTTAAATTCAGTGTTTCAGGTGGCTTTGCTAACCCCTACATAATGCCTAATTTTTTTCTGATGGATATTCTCCTATCTGTATTGCTCTCTATCTAGCATATGATGCCATATGTTATATATTTGATGCACTAAGAAGGAATATACAGACTATGTCTGCAAACATCACAAGCTCCTGAAACTAAGCTGCCATTCACCTAAGAAATTATAGGGACCTGAATTTCTTTCAGGTAATAATTCTCAATGTTGCTCTCTGAAAATATTCATGACCTGTTTAGAATGATCATGAAATGATAAAAGAAACATATGATCTATACTGAGGAATAATCTTAAATCATCTATTCTTATGAGAAAACTTGCTCCATGCCAATGTGAACTAAATTCTTCCTAAAACACACCAATTATCCCTGAAACTACACTGCATTGACCTCGCCTATGGCACAGCAAAAAACAAAAAATAAATCAAAAACAGAAAAACAGGGCAAAATACTCACTTTACAGACGGGAAGGTGATCTTGACATCATAAACATCGTCAGAGTCTGGAGATGCTTGCCTCCTCGCCCTGACGTCGACGGCCTCGCGAGCCAACCTGCTTCTCCTTGAGCAGTCGACTGCCACGTCAAGTCCATTGCAGATGCCGGTGGATGTTGCAGTATCGGTGCAGAAATTCCAGTTGGCATTGAGCTTGTTCAGAGCCTTGGGAATGAGGAGAAACGTGTTTAGTTACTGTGTTTTCATTTGTAATTGTAAGGACGCCTGCGAATGTTCAGTGCCTTTGGAATGAAGCTGTTGTATTTTCATTAACAATTGTACGTACGTGTGAGAATGGACCACTGCCAGGTAAGTATACAATACAGAGTAAGATAATAAATGAAATGTATCAAATGGAATATAATCTAAAAGAAGTTAGATCATTCTCTGATAACTTACAAGACGAATCTTCTCGCTTAGCACATTCTGGCCGGCGGCATTGCAGATGACTGAAGACGGGAACTGCATGTTGATCTTGAACACTCTCTGGGCAGGGCTGGCAGGGGCACAGGCAGGGTACACGAGGGGGAAGGTCGGTTCTGGCGTCGGTCTCCAGAAGCCCTCGGCGCCGCAGGTGTAGAAGTCGGGGACCTGTAAGGGTTTTAGGAAGGGTCATCAGTTACACCATCTTTGCAGTGACAAGACGAAGCCAATGTCAAGAGTCCCATAATCATCCCTATCAAAAGCAAAACAAATACCAATACTGATTCGTCTCTAACCTATAAGAAAATATCTCACAAACACGAAGTTCACAAAGCATCGCGAGTAACCTTACCTCCTGCGAGAATTTGAGGCCATCGTTGCACTCGACCTTGCACACCTGGAATCGGCCTCCGGGACCCCAGTCGGCGCAGCGCTGGATGCCGCCCACAGGGTCGTCCAACTTGGGGCAGAAATCTTCGAGGACATAGATGTTGAAAGCGCAGGTTGCAGAGTTGCCGGCGGCATCGTAGGCTACTCTTGCAATGTCGTAGGTACCCCATGTGAAGGCCTATGTTTGAAAGGAAAGAAATGATTATGGAATGGGCATTTTGGGAAGTGACATTCATTAACGAAACAGCTAAATCCATTCACGTATCCCAAAGCCAGATGCCGACTTACCTGACCAGAAGAATAGCCGGACTTGTCAATTATCTGCGTAACACCAATGTTATCGGAGAAGACGGGCTCATCCCAGGTCACGACCTCTGACCCATTGCGAGTGATGACCCACATGTCTCCTGGGCAGTGGTTCACGCGAGGTGGGGTCTTGTCCCTCTCCAGCACAGAGCAGTCCCCAGTGTAGCCCGGAGGACACACGTACTGGCCGCAGGTTGAAGGGCCGACGCGCTCGACGTTCCCTTTGACGTTGTCATAACCTGTCCATCTCAGGAGGAGGCCGTCGAAGATTACAGGAGAGTTCATGCAGGATCGGACCTGTGGGAAGGCAACATTTTAGACAATCTATTCACTCAGAAATACTTTTTTTTCATGTTCTACTGATAAAGACAACTGCAATATATCACACGCCTTTACGTATTCATACAAATCTGCATACTTCCGGAATGAATTTCGAATTTTACAGCAATAAAACTCACCATCTTGGGAATCTCTGTGCGGAAGTCCAAGGCACGACTCCAGGCATTCAGACGAGCAATGCGTCCATGGAATCCACGCTCGTTAGTGTATCCTGCAAACTCTGACTCTACGGATCCGAGGGTCACCCAAGCACTGGAGGGGAAAAAAGGGGGAAGTTAGTTACAAACACACATAATTTTCCCTGTTATTTTGTATACCTGAAAATGTTCACGTATATTTAAGCCACGTAACCATCATCATACACTCCTTCCTTGTTACTTACTACATCGGCAGCATACGATCTTGTCCGAATCCTTCAACCTGTGCCACGACGACGGCATCGGTGGTGAGGGTCAGAGTGCCTGCAGCGCCGTCCCACACCAGGGCGACGTGGTGCCACTGGCCGTCATTAACAGGGATGTTGGAGCGGTACGTCACAAATTCCTTTACGTCCTCAAAGAATTCAACTGCGATTCCGGCATTAGTGGCCTGGAGCAGCACTTTCTTATCGGTTGGCATGTATGGGCTCCTGCAAAGATGTATGGCGTGGAAAGCATTAATAAGTGTATTATCTAATATCATTCTAACTATGGAAAACCTTGTCTGTGTTTCATTGAAGATTCCTATGAAAATAAGTAGATATTTCTTCAGCTAATTAATTGGAGGCTTTACCATGAATTGTAGGGACTGAGAAAGCTCTTCAGCACATATAAGACTTTCAGAAAACACAGAACAGATCATCTAAAACTGTACTTACGAGACGGAATAAAGGGTGAAGAATGTTCCAAGGTCATCAGAGGTAGCAAACTGCACCCACATGGCCACTGTGAAGGACGGGGCCATGCCCAGATGGAAGGGTGTGGCCAGGGAGGCGCTTGAGGCTTTGCTCTCATCATTGATGTAAAGTTCGTAGTCGACGTTGATCACTAAAAGAAAATATAAATCATTATTAAGCTGTCTATGTACATATGTAATATTTTCCATCCAGTACTCTTATATGGATTTCAAACTGTTTTGTATGATTTACTAATAAAATTCTTACCTTTCCTACAATCCTCGCCAGTGAGGTTGAAAGGACACTTGCAATAGAAGTCATTTGTAAGATCGATGCAGGTAGCGCCAGGTGGGCAGGAGGTTGATGTGCAGTCAGCTATGTCCTGGTCACAGTGTCTACCTGTGAAGCCTGGTGGGCACACACATTGGTAGCCTGCACCTCGGTCGATACATGTAGCTCCATTCTCGCAGAGCTGAGCCTCACAAGCGTCAAATTCGAACTGGCAACCGATACCAGTGAAGTCCTCAGAGCAAGTACAGTTGAGGCCTGAACCATAGTCTTGACATGAAGCACCATTCATGCATGGGTTGCCTACACAGCGCTCTGGGGTCACCTGGCACCGTTTTCCATCAGTACCTGATGGGCACACACAGAAGTAATCCTCGAAGAGATTGATGCACTGAGCGTCGTTCAGACAAGGTGCCGACTCGCAGCCGCCGATGTCCACCTCGCAGCGCTTGCCAGTCCATCCCGGTTGACAGGTGCATGTGAAGTCTGCAACACCATCTGTGCATGCAGCTCCATTGTGGCAAGGATCTGGTTCACATTCATTAATGTTGACTTCACAGAACTCGCCTTCATATCCTACATTACACTTGCACTTGAACATGTTATCTAAATCAAGACACTTCTCTGTGCCAACTGGATTGCAAGGATTGCTGATGCATTCATCAATGGAAGCTTCACACTGGAGTCCCACAAAGCCAGGTCTGCACTCGCATGAGAAGCCATCCAGTTCATCGACACAGGTACCACCATTCTGGCAGGGTTCTGATGCACAGTCATCAATTGTGTGTTGACAGACTTTACCGGTATATCCAGTGTCACAAGCACACTGATACCCATTGACTCTGTCCACACACTGACCACCATTCTGGCAGGGTTCAGAAGAACACTCATCAATGTTGACTTCACAGCTCTCGCCAGTCCAGCCAGGGTGGCACACACATGAGTGAGAGAAGAAATTATCCACACAAACACCATTAATACAAGGAGAGTTCTGGCAAAGATCAACCTTAATGTGACAGCGTTTGCCAGTAAATCCATTGGGACAGTCACATTGGAAATCATTGAGCAGATCTGTGCAATTAGCTCCAAGCAGGCAAGGATCTTCTGCACAATCGTCAATGTTCACTTCGCAGAGACGGCCCTCCCAGCCAGCCTGACATTCACATCGGAACCTTCCTTGTTCTAGAGGTACACATATTCCCTGATTGGTGCATGGGTTGCCCTTTTCTGTGCATGGGTTAACAGTAATGTTACATCCTACTCCAGTGTAACCAGAGCGGCAAAGACACTCAAAGGTACCAAAACCTGGGTCATCTTTGCACATTGCGCGATCTGGACAGGTGCCTTCTACACATTCACTCACTTCGTCTTGGCACTGTAAGCCACTGTAGCCTTCAGAACAGTCGCATCTGTATCCCTGAGGAAGGTCCACACAACTGCCTCCATTGTAACAGGGTCTGGAAGCACATTCATCAACATCAACTTCGCAGAACTGCCCAGTAAAGCCTGCAGGACAATAGCACTGTACCTGATGCTGGCGAGCCAAGCATAATCCTCCATTCTGACAGACTCCTGAACAAGCAACAGATAAGCACATCTCACTTGATGTAGCACCTTCATCATCAGTGTAATTGCCTGTAGAGCATTCGAAGCAACTTGTACTGCCAATTGAAGGCTGATAGAAGTTTCGTGGACAAGGAGCACAGGGTTCCAGCCCTGTGTCTGAGTAAGTTCCAGGTCGGCATTTCTGGCGACACATCTGCTGTGAAGAAGTAGATGGAGCATGAGTGAAGGTTTCTGGTGGACAGGCCTGACACTCCTTGAAGCCGTCTTCAGGGGGTGCTTCTGTGTAAGAGTTGCGTGGGCAGTTGAGGCAAGGAACAAGTCCAGTTGGTGAGTATGTTCCGAATCCACATACAGGTACGCATTCCAAGCTTGACTTAGTGCCAGTGGTTCGAGTGTAGGTTCCTGGGGGACAACGCTTGCAAGAACCTTGGCGGCTCTGGTCTTGGTAGAACCCAGCCTGGCAAGGTGTACACATTGTTTCTTCCTTTCTGGCAAAGGTTCCAGCAGGACAGTGTAGGCATCTTGGCACTTCCGATGTCTCAGTATTGAGGACTTCACCAACATTGCAAGTAAAACCTTGTGAAACATTAGATCGTTGTGCCTGCATTGGTGGGCAAGCATTACCTGCAGATGACAAGTCAAGGATTGGCTCAATTACAGCAGAAGTTGAGGGTACACTCAGGTCAAAGATGAGAGACAGAGTGGAGCCACAGAGGTCGTAGAGAAGTTTCTGTTTTACCTCAGGTGTGATACGGAGTACATAGGAAACACGAACCATATTTTCCTGCACCAACTTCAGTCTTGTTTCATGGAACATGACATCAATAGCAACATTAACTGCAGCTGAACAGCGACTCGATAAAACACCATTAAGGCTCTCATAAAACTGCTGCACCAGACTTTCATACTGAGTGAGACATGTAGGCTGCACAGCTCCATTGGCTCTGTACGTAACATCTGCTACAACATCATAGCTAGCTTGCTCTGTATTTTCACTCACACAGTCTGGCACCATGCGGCTTGGTTGCCACATGGTCTCCTCTATGCAGGTGAAAGTTTTCACTGCCATGTTGTCAGTAAACCTGAATCCTGTATCACAAGTAGCCAAACACTGCACACCTTCGCCCTGGTCTGGAAGACAGTTCAGCTTGCCATTGGCTGGAGCCTTCAGTTCCCAGTCTACACAAGCAGTGGCTTGTACAGCTACTTGGAAGTTGCAAGAAGCGCTATTTCCTGAAGGATCAGTGGCAATGACAGTAACATTCTCATAGCCACCAACACGGATCAGTGCAACTTCTGGCATTACCTTTAGGGTGTACTCCCCACTGTTGTCACTTGCATTTACACTAGACAATGTTAGAGTGGAATTGAAGTTGACTCTGTAGTTCTCTTGCTCCTCGACAAGTTCAATGACATAGCTCTGGGGGCAGGTAATTGATGGAGGAATGTCATCAGGGACAGTGATGTTAATCTGACAGATGGCAACATTTCCATCGAAATCAAATGCTAAATATTCCACCATTGTATCCTTGAAGATGTGGATAGGAGGACGGAAACCTGGTGGTCTCACTTCTGTCCTGGCAATCATACCAGAGTTATCGTATGCTGTAGGGACTGTGAAGTTGACACTTTGGACTCCATTTGGACCTTTCTGTACCACTATGGGGTTAGCTGGGCAATTGGCAAATTGAGGTGGCTCATTGTCAACACACACTGGGTAACCCATATCATAACCGAGGAGGCGGTTTTCAGCAGGTTCATCTTCACAACCCATAAGCTCAAACTTGAGGCAGGGATTCTTGTCATAACTCACAATGCCAAGAATAACAAAGCGAGCAGTTACAACTGTTGGCAAAGTGATCATTGCCAATTCTCCATAGTTTCCAGGGTCTCTTGCAGTAAGGTTGAAATTGGGGAAATATACAATATAATCATCTCCCTCTTGCTTCTTGTAGAAGAATCGAATTTCAGTTGGTCGTCCAACAACATCATTAGTGATAACACCCTTGACTAAAACAGCCTTGATTCGGTGCACCTTACCCAAGTCTACTGTCACATATGTGAAAGCTTCTTGCTGTCCACACCAGCCAGTGGCAGAGTTGAGCCGGATGTTGCGTGCCTCGTAGTTGCCTCTTTCTGAGGTGGCATTAATTGCAGAGGATGGAATCTTGCCAGATGTTATGCCGATGGGAGCAACAACACGACACTCCGGTTCTCTAACACAGCGGATAGGCTCATCGGTAATAGGGATGTATCCTGGTCGGGTGCAGTCAAAACTAACACGAGATCCTTGCTCATAGCTTGTGGCGATTTGGATACCTTCGGGCGGGTGTCCTGGGTCAGAACATACAGGACCTTCACACCTCAGGTCACCAAAGTCCCAGTTAGAGTCAGACAGACAGCGTACAGCATTGTCAAATCTGCTAGTCTGGCCAGCAAGGCTGAAGGTTTCCTCACAGCCAAAGAAGAAATTGGTCTCGTAAAGAGTATCCTTGAAAAAGCCGTATGTGGCACCAGGAGTCTCAGCGGGAAGGCCACAGCTGACACGAGGGCACTGAGGAGCAATGCCAGAGAGCCAGTACTCAGGGAGGCCAGGCTGGGGGTCATACACACACTCACGGAAGCCAGATGTCAATGTCTTCCGCAGTGGTCTTCCGGGAACATTACAACTGATTGTTACATTCTCCATGTAGGGGACTTCTGGTTTATCAGGAGCTGCATAATTAATTGTCAAGCCTTGAGCTGGATCGTCTTGAAGTGGTGTGCATGATGCATAACGGCATTCTGGTAATGTGCCATTCCATACTCCGTTGCTGGTGCATGTCAGGGTGTCGGCTCCAATCATGACGTAACCGAAGTTGCAGTGGAATTTGACAAGATCTCCATAGTGATACATGCTTCGTGTGTCAAGTAGCTTTCCATTTTCTGGTGACTCAAGAGCAGGGCACATTTTGCGAACACAGGTCTTGTTGAGACGGTAGGTGTCACCATCCCTCAATCCACTTTCAGATCTCTCAATGACGTATCCAGCAGTTCCATTTTCTGTGAACAAATCATATCCAACGTTGCAGAGGCAAGAGAAAGAACCCGCTGAATTGATGCATCTCTGGTCACATCCTCCATTGTTTTCCTCACATTCGTTGATATCAGTACAGTCCTGGCGGGCACAACCCATAAGCTCAAACTTGAGGCAAGGAGCTTGCTCGTAGTCAGCGAGGGTAAGGCGGATGTAACGGGCCTCCACAGGGGTTGGCAGATTCACCACAGACAAAGAGGCTCCTGATGTGATCCTGAACTCAACTGGTGATCCATCATTGTTTGTGTACTCCCTGAATACATCTGTTAGGTCATCCGTATATTGAAGACGGATTGATTTGGCAAAGGCAAGCTGGCCATCAGTGAGGCCAACAGGCTGTGTTCGGAAGCCGATGATTACTGTGGGAACTCGAAGGTCAACCATAACCCAGTTGCGGCCTGGAACAGGCACAGCACCACACCAGCCGGGTTGCGAGTTCAAGCGAACACTCTGTAAGAAAAGAATCATTATTTCATTAGTTTTATTAAGAATATTAGGCAAAATCACATTACGTGACTATCGAATTACATCTCGGCCTTTATATACGCATAAAACTACACCAAAAAAATTATGCCACTTACATTCTTTTCATAATTTGCAGCAGTAGAAGACACGCTAATGGCACCATCAGGGATTCCACCATCAGACAAGCCCAGGTCGCCTCTCGGGCGGCAGTTAAGGTTGGGTCGGAAGCCTGCCTTGCACATGCATGAAAATGCTCCAGGGGTATTCTTGCACTCAGTTGAAGCTGCATCACATTGGGCAGCTTCGCACTCATTAATATCTAGAAAATAGAAAGGAAAATACATTAATTCACTGACCTAATACTTCAGCTCTGAGTAAATTAAGACACCATACACAAAATCAAACAAATACGCAGAAAAAAATCATAACAAACCTTCACAAGTTGGAAGGTTGACGAAGTTTTGCTCAGGTCCGCACGTGACGATGGGGGGGCCGATCAGCTTGTATCCACGGTGGCACTGGACTCGGGCCTCATCCCCATAGTAATAGTTGCGAGTCATATCCGCAATAAATCCATTTTCAATCTACGGATTAAATACAAGCATTGCATAAAATCACACTGGTTCATTTGACATACTTATCATACAATATCATTCTAGCAAGATAATATCTCAGTGTGAATGAATAAAATAATTACTTTAAGAAACACCAACTGTGATCCCCATTAACTGCTGAACAATTACAAGCCTAAAACCGTTTACTCATTTAGATTAAAACACAGGTAAACCGCAAGATGTGTTTTTTCTCTTCACTCTTTTTCCAGCTAGTAGTAAAAAAGAGAAATGTACCTCGGGATACTCGTGGCACTGGATCCTGGAGCATGTGGGAACGTCGCCAGACCAAGAGCCATTGGACATGCAGTGAATGACGGGCAATCCAGTGCGGTAGTAGCCAGGTTCACACTCGAACCTCACAACGGTACCATAGCTTCGTCCACCACCGTTGAGAACCTCTTGGCGGGCGAAAGGAGTCTCAGGAAGGGCAGGGCACTGTGAGGCTGAAATCAGGCATGACGACATTAATAAAGAATGCCACTGTAACTTTTGCTTTGTTGTCTGAATGGCTTAGCATAACTTTTCAGCCCAGATAAGACAAAAGTGAAGATGTATCATTTCATTAAGACATGTTAAAACTCACCAAGGCACTCAGGCAGTTTCTCCCACTCTCCTAGTTCTGTGCACCTGACTGTCTCCACGGGCTTTCCACTTGGGAAACCAAAGCCAGCATAGCACTGGTATGTTGCCTGTCCGCGGTAAGTCACATTCGTAGCACCGATGCTGAATCCATTATCAATTTGGGGCACGGGGCCACAATAGACAACTGTGGGGCAAGATCATCAATAAATTATCCATAGAGAGATAATGAACAGCATAATCCTAGATTTCCTTTTTCAAAGACATGGAAATAATTAAAGACTACATAACACACACTTTATACCTAAAGCAAACAGAATGATCGCATATCACTTACCCTGGCAGTTGGGGATGTAGTCCTCTGACCAGAAGCCTCCTGGCATGCATTTTGTGACGATGGAGGTCTTGTTGTTGGCAAACTCCTGACCCACCGGGCAAGTGTAAGTGACAACGCTGTCGAAGGAGGTGTCTGTTAAGGATGCAATGGCACCCTCTCCGGCGTTCAACTTGGGGCAGTCTGGAATTTGGGAGGAAAAAAAGGAAGCAAGAACCCATTTAGTATATGAAATATAGTATTTTAGCAAGATAGCCTTCCATACTCAAAGCATTCTTTTTGCAAATCTTTAAACACTCATTATAACGAAGTTTTTAAAGAACACTGAACACATACCAGCTGAGAAGTTGGCGGACCATCCGGCAGCGGGTCGCAAGGGATCGGAGTTGAACATGAGGAACATCGCTCCTGAATCGGCCGTGAGGGTGAACGTAGGAGGGTTCTTGGCCGAGAAGCCATTGCCGGAATGGAGGCGGAATCCCTGCGAGGATGTCATTCCATCGTAGACCTGGATGGTGTCCTTTTCTTCGACGTCGAATGCGTTGAACTGCAAGGAGAAAGGCGGTGATATTCTGGTGTACAGGTGTAGCTCCTGTGCTCTCATCCAAATGCTTGATTATGACAAAGCTTTTAATTTATACTGAGTAAATCAAGTTAATGAACATGCCGACTCTGTTAATATTTAATGAAAATAGCAAAGTGACTAAATTACCACAATCAATAAGTACCCTTAATTTCTATCACAATTAATTAAATTCCTGATAAGTGCACAATGGGTAATCTTCCTTCTATCATTACCAATCAAATTATAGACACGAGCAAACTGAGTAATTGAGTTGTCACAGTTAACGAGATTACCTTCAATGACAGAGAACCTCCGCCAGGGCGCTTGACGAGATAACTACACTCTTGGTTAGTCGGGTAGTCGCTGATGCCGAAAGCTGGGGAAGTGATCGTTCCCTTTGAGGCTTCGATTGTCACCGAGCAGCCGGAGGAATACCTAAAAGAAACGGGGGGAAAGTCACAAATGATAACTCACAGCAACGGAGAGCAATATACTGTAACGTATCAAACATATCAATAATCCTCTGTTATGGACAAGCCTACCAATGGGGTTTGAGAATCGTGAAGGCAAAATCACCTTATTCTGAAGCCTCTGCGAGACACTCCGAGGTTGGTTTGGAAGTAGAAGTAGATGAAAGGTCCCGTGGAGATGATAAACTTGGGGTTCTTGTCCTGAGTGCCGGTGAGGCGGGCAAGCATCGGGTCGGAGGGCGTGCTGCCGTCGCGAATCAGGATGAAGTCATTTTCTGAAGAAAAAAAGAAGAGAATAATGAATGGAGAAGTCATGGGTAAATAAAAAGAAAACAAGGTAAGATAGCTGAGATACAATCGTGACGCAAACCAATTGTTTTATAAGTTTTATAATTGCAGTAAGGAATAGAAGGAATGTACATGTACATTTTTTTTTCTATGCTTTCAATTTTTTTCCTTTTATTTCCCCCCTTACCAGCTTCGAGGTCCAAGTCCAGGATTTCGAGAGTGATGACACGACCTTGCTGAGTCTTGAGGATGTACAGGCACTCGAGGCCGCCAGGATACTCGAGGGGATAGTTGTAGGACGTCATGACCTGCTCTTGGGGCGTCGCAATCAACTCGCCGCCGCAGTCCTGGGGTTCGGTCTTCCACGATGCCCTGAAAAAAGTAACGTGAAAATTGACCCGAGATTTTCAACAAAATGGTAAGATCACGTACTTTGATCGCTAAGTTGGTGACAAGTTAAGTTGGAGACAAGTTAAGCTGGTGAAAAGGTGGTTAAGGTTACACTTGGATGCGGCCAAACCCACCTGAATCCTCTCTTTTCCACGGAGGCGTCGGTCTTGAACTTGACGATCATGAAGTTGGAAGCCGAAATGAAGAGCTTGTTGGTGAGGTCCTGCCGGCCGGAGAGCGTGGTGAGCGAGGCGGCGGAGTCCTCGGTCCGGCCGCCGCTCAGGATCTGCACGGTGTCGAAGTTCCTCTCGGTGTCGAACTCGGAAAACTGAAGGATCACGTTGTGGCCGATGGGGCCTTCCAGCGTCCACTTGCAGTCCAGGTTCGCCCCGTACTTCTTCGGGTAATCGGGGCTCTCGATGGACTCGCCGGAGGACTGCGTGTAGAAGTTGCACTGGCTGGGACAGTCCATCTCGTCGGACATGTCGCCGCAGTCGTTCTGGCCGTCGCACTGGAACGCCTGCGAGGGAGGGGGAGAGAACGGAAC
>NC_051396.1:47473635-47476135 GCF_015228065.2 Penaeus monodon
TGACAAACGTTTCCTAAAAATATGCAGTGTAAAACGTTACATCTGAACGCGCTGTGACATACTATAATTAGTCGGATTACGCTAACTAACAGACCATACGAATGAACCCGCCGACCTCTCTCGATCGCATCTCACCCTTACGGATTCTCACACAGAGCGCTTTTCTGCTAAGATGGACTTGCGCTCAAACGAGAATCAGTACAAAAGTAAAGGGCACTAAACGGCGTCGCATAACGAGGCATCCAGAAGCGCGCGGCACCTCAAGAAGCTCACCATCTACGGGGCGTTGAACTCACTCGCAGTCCCCCTCAGCTCCCCACCCCACTCCTCGCCCCCTTCTCCCCTTCCCTCCCTCGCCCCCTTTCCACCTCCCTCCCTCCCTCCCTCCCTCGCCCCTCGACACTCCCTCTTCCCGCCCAACCCCCGAGCTGTCAAGTCCCACCGCATTGTACAGCAGTGGCCCGCTATGGGGCTTACGCCGGGCTGCTATAGGGGCGGTATTTGCATGCGCGTCGCGCAGGAGCCTCTCGGGGGCGCGCGTGGCTTTGAGAGTTCGAGTCGCTGCTCGGAGGAGGAACCCGATCGCGGGCTGGAGGGCGGGCCGAAGGGCGGGCCGAAGGGCGGGCTGGAGGGCGGGCAGGAAGGTGAGCAAAAATGCCCTGCCGGTTGTAGGGGCGAGGGCGGGCTTCGTCGGGGAGAGAGTCGGGGAGGGCGGACCTAAACAAACCGATGCCCTGAGGCCAAAATGATCGCTTTCATTAACCGCAACCTGGTCTAATAAGCTCTTTACGGGACTACTAACACGAAGAGAAGCGCTGCCGGCCCGCTTCCGGTTCCTCAAGACTGGCAGAGCGCGAAGATACCGTATCCATCGATCGGGCTCGACGCTCCCCGAACTCAGCGCCGATGATCGATGCCGCCAGAAACAATAATAGAAGATAAAAAAAGAAAAAAAAATCTAGCACTTCAGATTTAAGACCGAAAACCCGTTCGGTAAGAATGACGAGCACAAGATGGATAGATAGATAGATAGATAGATAGATAGAGAGAGAGAGAGATAGAGAAAGAGAGAGAGAGGGGGGGAGGGAGGGAGGGAGGGAGGGAGAGGGAGAGAGAGAGAGAGAGAGAGAGAGAGAGAGAGAGAGAGAGAGAGAGAGAGAGAGAGAGAGAGAGAGAGAGAGAGAGAGAGAGAGAAGAGAGAAGAGAGAGAGAGAGAGAGAGAGAGAGAGAGAAAAGAAAGAGAGAGAGAGAGAGAGAGAGAGAGAGAGAGAGAGAGAGAGAGAGAGAGAGAGAGAGAGAGAGAGAAGAAACACGAACAGCAGTCAAAGAAAGGAGGAAGAAACGAGAGCAACGAAGGAGCCGAGACGAAGACAAACAACGGTATGTTATGACCCGGAGCAGTCGGCGTTAGAAGGAACATTTCAGTGAGCTTTTTTTTCCCCAGGTGTTCGCTGACATGCAGTTTGAAGCCCAGTGCGAGCGTGGTACGTGTGTTGTTCGTGGAAGAGAGACACACACGAACAATAATGATTGTGTGAACCCTTTCAGATGCAATCAATGATAAACCTGTATCTACAGAGCCATGTAGAGGAAGCTCCCTATCAACCCTCCATTCTCACAGTCTTCTTCGTCCGACCCAATACACTGACATGCGGGTTTCATGTTGACTTTCTGCTTTCTGCGCATGGCTTCACCCATCCAGCCACACGCACGCGAGAGACATGCATACACAGAGACATGCGCACACAGACACGCACACACACACACGCACACAGGCTAAGAGGGGGAGTCTGAAATGCACTTCCTCCTTCTGCCTCTCGTTTCCCTCTCTTCCAACCTCTCTTCTGAAGCCCTGTGGCGCGGTCCCTCTCCCCTGGGCGCTCGGGCGAGATAAGATCGGCGGCCGGGGAAGCACCTGTGACCTAGTTCCTTGTTTCCCCTCCAGGTGCCTCCGTGGACGGCAGGTAATCACCAATTCGTTTAGCATAAAGAGGCCTTGTCGAATTCCAAGCTCGGTCGACCACTTCCTCGTCCGTGACAAATCCCCGCCAAGATAATCTACAGGATACATCATAAACGGAGCCTTGTTTTTGTCAACGTGTTACTTGCTAAACGTAGAATTTCTGATGTTTAGAAGAGCATGACTACTGAGACTGAAGCCCCCCGTTCTAACAGCCGAAAATACACACGATTAGCCTTAAATACTGAGCAAACGAGTGGCTGAGCGCTGCATGCCACGCCACGCAAGGTCGGGGAAACTCTCGCCGAAGTAAACAGCTATGGCCTTTTGTCTACAACGGGACCAGGTCAGGGTTAGTCTCGCAAGTAGCGGATTTCCCTCACAAACGTTTACAAAAGAAGCAAGTAGCGGAATTCCCCCACAAACACTTTGAAAGAGATACAAGTAGCGGAATCTCCCTCACAAACGTTTTGAAAGAGACGCAAGTAGTAGATTACCTTCACAAACGTTTGAAAGAGACGCAAGTAGCGGAATCTCTCT
>NC_051396.1:47486135-47493635 GCF_015228065.2 Penaeus monodon
CCCCCCCCCGCCCCTAACGCCCTTTCGCTTCCTTGTAAGGGATGCTGCGGCTAGATCTATCCCCCCCTCCCCCCTCTCACCCCCCTCACCCCCCCACTTCCGTCGTGACCTCGCTGACCTCCGCGAGAGCAGCGTTGCCAGACGCAAATTGGCGGAACTTAATCACCGGATGCCCATTTTTTTAGCACTGATCTTCGGCGCCGAGATTCCTTGGCATCACTGCGACGTCAGGAGGAGTCTATCAATATGCTAGATAAAAAAAAAAAAAAAAACAGAAACAAAAACAAGAAAGAAAAAATAAAAAAAAGGAAAGAAAAATATTGTATGCGAGAGGCTTCGTGATTTTTTTTTTTTTTTTTTTTTTTTTTTTTTGAGATTCACTATGGAGGTCGACGGTGATATCTTTTTTTCCCCAAAAAATCTTTAACATCTTTGATATCTGTTATCTATTTGTTTATTTATTCATATTATTATTTATTTATTTTTATCATTTGTATTATTATTTTCGCATCAGCCTGTCTAGTAGCATAAATCTCAGAGTCAGAATTTCCCAGTCACGAACCAGCATGAAAAGCGTCCTTTTTCACTCACCAATGTATCTTTTATCCTTAAAATCCCTTTTGTCTCTTCAACCACTTTATCTTTAGCGTATTCTTCAAGTTCTCTTCTTTCTTTACATTCATAAGCAGTTACATTCTCAGTCGCAGAGCTAGTCACTCCTTCCAGCAGCCAAGCGGAGGGTGAACAGCTTGCCCAGTTTGCCTTGAGCTGCCCCTCCCTCTCCCTCTCCCTCTCCCTCCCTCTCTCTCTCTCCCTCCTATGCTATCTCTCCTCCCTCCTTCGCTTCCCTCTCTCCTCTCTCTCCTCTCTCTCTCTCTCTCTCTCTCTCTCTCTCTCTCTCTCTCTCTCTCTCTCTCTCTCTCTCTCTCTCTCTCTCTCCTTTCCGTCTCTCTTCTTTTCTTTGCTATCTTTCCTTTTCCCTCCTCCGCTATCTCTCCTCTCTCAGCTTCGCACCCCCCCCTCTCCCCTTTTCCGCCTTCCTCTCTCCTTCTTCCCTCCCTCCTTCGCCTCGCCTTCCTCCCTCCCTCTCCCTCTTCTCCCCCTCCCGCCCACCACCACTCCTTCCTCAATCCCTGTTTCCGGGGCATATCGTCACTTTCTAACTTCGCTTCAGGGTCTTCTCTCTCTCTCTCTCTCTCTCTCTCTCTCTCTCTCTCTCTCTCTCTCTCTCTCTCTCTCTCTCTCTCTCTCTCTCTCTCTCTCTCCTGACTGTCGGTGCCTATCGGTTTCTCTCTTTCTCATTCCTGTTTTTTTCTTTCTCTTTCTCCTTCTCTCTCTATATCTCTTTTTCTTTTTCTCTCTCTCTCTGCATATCTCTCTCTCTCTCTCTCCCTCTCTCCCTCTCTCCTTCCCTCCCTCCTTCTCTCCCTCTCTCCCTCTGTCTACCTGTCTGTCTGTCTTGCCTGTCTGTCTCGCTTTACCTCCTTTTTCAGTTATGCTTTCAATTCCTGTCTGCAAGCTGCTGTGCGTCTATGATTCTCGGTCAAAAATACCCAGTGCCAAAAGAAGGGCCGCCCTCCTTGGCATCCTGGGAACCAAGTGCCCGCCCTGCGCTGGCACTACGAAGCGGCGGTCTGGAGGAAAAGGGGGGGGGGGAGGCAGACACCGTGGTATTTGGGTCCCCGCTTCACCTCTGACTCCTCACGCAGTGCCTCGCTCAAAAACTCCCTCGGCGCTGCTCTTGCCTTCTTCCCTCCCTCCCTTTCTCTTTCAATCCTTCCTTCCTTCCCTCCCTTTCTCTCTCTATCTCCCTCCTTCCCTCCCTTTCTCTCTCTATCTCCCTCCTTCCCTCCCTTTCTATCTCTGTCCCTCCTTCCTTCCCTCCATTCGTCTGTCCTTCGGTCTATTCCTCCTCCTCTCCCATACTTCTTCCCTCCCTCCCTCTCTCCCATCCTTCCTTCTTTCCCTCCCTCCCTCCCTCTCTTTCTTTCTTCCCTCTCTCCTCCCCTCATTCCCTCCCTCCCTCCCTCCCTCTCTCCTTCCGCCGCGAGACAGTGAAGGTAAAATTCGCCCAACACGAGGCAGGGAATTTTCTAACGAAAACCGCCCAGTCCGGCTGTTCGTCTTCACTCTCGCCTGTGACTGCTAATGAGACAAAAAAAAAAAAAAAAACTCTGTGGTTCGCAAAAGAAAGCTGTAATTAGCAACCGATCTATTTATCAACAGCACCCATATCCATTTATTTTTATATTTTTTTATCTATCTATTTTTTAATCTCGCTCGGAAAATACCCAAATTTGGTCCTATGAAACTATCCACATAAAAAAAATGTAGCCCATTTTCTACGCAGAGTTCACAGAAAACGAAGAGACAGGTACCCCCCCCCCTTATTTTCCTGACATTTCTCAAAGGATCAGCGTCTCGACAAAGGCACGACTGCGACAAATGCCAAGGTTTCGGGTAAAACATCGTCGCTCACACACAATGGACTTCCCACACAAGGACCGAGTCAAACGTCCTGTAGCAACTTACTTTGTACACCGCGGTAATTGCTATTAAGCCATTTTCCTCCTGACTGGGCCGTCCCTTCAGCCAGAACTGGACATACTTGCAAAACGACTGAATAGCTCGAGCTATCCTTACTGACTGACTACTTGCAAAACGACTGAATAGCCCGAGTAAAATTAAATTTCCAGAGATATTAAACCTTTTATTATATGCTGTACTCCGTCTGTAAATCACAGAAATAACGGCCGCGCTGAAAATTCAAAAACATCAGTGCAAGTGAAACGGAACCACCCTCTCACATAAATATTAAGTTACCCCTATACCCGTTCTCCCCTCCCGGTAAATTACATGAATCTCCTTCGTTCGTGGAAAATTATACAGCTCAGGAACGTGAAGTCCAACGAGCACCGTTCACCGTCTATTCCAATGGACTGTCCTAGTAACGATTCACGTTTTCACGGTTCGTGAAATTAGTCGACTGTGAAGCGTGAAGTCCCAACGATGTGCAGGTTACCGTCTACAAAGTGGCTTCGGGTAAGTGGTACTGATTGTCGGAGGTGAGGGATGACGTGAGCGGAGTGTAGTGTACGTGGCGAGGTGAGTGAGGGGAGGAGTGAGTGAGTGTGAGTGAGTGAGTGTGTGTGAGTGATTGAGCGAGCGAGCGAGCGAGTGAGTGAGTGAGTGAGTGAGTGGGAGAGTGAGCGAGTGAGTGAGTGAGTGAGTGAGTGAGTGAGTGAGTGAGTGAGTGAGCGAGTGAATGAGTGAGTGAGTGAGTGAGTGAGTGAGTGAGTGAGTGAGTGAGCGAGCGAACGAATTAGTTGAGGGCATGTTTAAAAAAAGAAAAGAAGTAGGTGGATAAACTAGTCAGTGACTAAGCGTGTGAATCCAAGTTTCCTCAAATAAATCCGGCAGCAAAATCTACAACGAATACCAGAGCAACCAAAAAGAAACGAGAAACAAAGCAAAAGAAGAAAAAAGGAAAGAAAAGAAAAGAAAAGAAAAGAAAAATGGAAATAAAATAAAATAAAACTGAAAGAGAAAAAGAAAATATGAAGAGAAAAAAAGAGAAAATTAAAATCTGAGAAAAGAAAAAAAAAATCCCCCTCTCTCTCACCTGCACCACACCCTAGGACACCACCTGTCCCCCTTCCCCCTCCCCCCCTCGACGCCCTCCCAATAGGACATCCCACTCAAGCTCTCGAGCGAACCCCCAGACGCCCGCCCACGCCCGCCCACGACATCAGGAAACGTCCCACAGCCTTCAGGTAGTTGAGAAAACTTCCTGTCGCTGTTTACGACGAGGCCTAATCGCCTGCGTCGCCTCCCCGCGCAAAAGACCCTTCGATGGGGGTCATTACATACGCTAAGTGATTGCTTTTCTTTTTTTGTTTTGTTTTCTTAGACAGGAAGTACTTGGGTAAATAAGCGAATGTTTTGGTCAGCCTGGCGAACGCGTGGGTGTAGGGGCTGGGTGGAGGGAAGGGGGGGGTGTAGGGGCTGGGTGGAGGGAAGGGGGGGGGGTGATGGGGAGAGTGAGGGAAGGGGCTGGGTAGAGGGAAGAGGGGGGTTAAGGGGAGGGTGAGGGAGGGGGTGATGGGGTGGGTGGGAAAGAGGGAGGAAGGAAGAGGTCATAGGAGGGAGGGAGGGAGGGAGGGAGGGAGGGAGGGAGGGAGGGAGGAAGGGGAGGACGTTTGGACGTGAGGGTGGAAAGGAAAGGTGAAAAAGGGGAAGGGACTTAAGAAAAGGAAAGGAGGAAAGGAAGAAGGAAGGGAGGAAAGAAGGGAGGAAAAAGTGGAAAGGAAGAAAAAAGTGAAAAAAAGCAAAGAAGCAAAGAAAGAAGGCAAAAACAAACGAAGAATGAAGAAGGAAACACAGATAAGAACGCAAGAAAACCTCCCCATCGCTCTCGAAATCGCCTCCCTTGCCCCCCCCCCCCCGCAAGCGAAGAGGAACAGACGCAAGACAGAAAATCGCCCTCAATGGCAGTCGAGAGCGTGAGGACAGACCCTCGGGAGTAGCCTTTCACTCCTCACTCCTGTCACGACCCTCGGGGCTGTCACGACCCTCGCCCTGCGCTGTCACGGGAGAATGAACCAGCCTTTCCCTGTCGCTCCTGCCGCCCCGCCCCGCCCACCGAAAGAGGGGCTCCCGGGTGTAGTGGGTGGAGGAGGTGGAGTGGGTGGAGTGGGTGTAGTGGGTAGAGGAGGTGGAGTGGGTGAGTGGGTGTAGTAGGTAGAGGAGGTGGAGTGGGTAGAGTATGTGGAGTGGAGGGAGTAGGTGAGTGGGTGGTGTAGGTGGAGTAGGTGTGTGGGTGGAGGAGGTGGAGTGGGTGGACTGAGTGGAGTGGATGAAGTAGGTGGATTTGGTGGAGTAGCTGGAATGGGTGGAGTATGTGAAGTGGATGAACTATTTTTGGAAGGAATATGACTAATGTCCTCTACTAACTCGCGGCTGGCTGCTCGCAAGAGAATTTTCACTTTTCGTGTTTGAAGGACGAGATGGGGTTGTGGTTGAAGTTGCTTGTCTTGTAAATCATTTTTTTTCTCTTTCGATATGAAAAAGAAAAAAATAAAATAAAATAAAAACACTTTCAAGGTTTTCAGTTAATGTCTCTCAGGATGTGACTGCTTAGGAGAACAGAAATATGATAGAGAGAAAGTGTCTTTTACATAAAAAAGGTCACTTCAAGGTTTTCGATTAATGTCCCTTAAGATGTGACAGCTAAAGAGAGTGGAGATGACGTCATACGTGTGGAAACGACGTCAAACGAGTGGAGACGACGTCATACGAGTGGAAATGACGTCATACGTGTGGAAACGTCAATCGAGTCTCCCAGCCGAGTCTGGCGACGTAGGTGCGGCTAAAAACTGTCCGGCACTGACAATGGGGTCTTGTCACCCATAAGGAGCCAAACATAACGATCCCGTGTGGAGGTCAGCCGCACGAGGCAACGGCGGGTCCCTGGGAGATCTGGAAGGGTTGGGGGAGAGGGAGGGAGGGAGGGAGGGAGGGAGGGAGGGAGGGAGGGAGAATGGAGGGAGGAAGGGAGGGTGGAGAATGGAGGGAGAAGGTGAGAAAGGGAGGGGAGAGAGAGGGAGAGGGGAGAGAGAGGGAAGGAAAGGAGAAGGGGGAAAAGTGAGGGAGGGATGAGAGACTGAGAGGGGAAAGAGAATAAGGGGGGAAGGCCAAGGGAGAAAGGGAGAGAGAGAGGGGAAGGGGAGAGAGGGAGGAAAAGAGGGAAAAGCAGAAAGGGAGAGAGGAAAACAGGGCCAAGAGATACAAGAACAGGAGCTGGAACTCCCTCCAAAGGGGTGAACAAATCAGCGCCACCATTACCACCTCGTCATGCGAACAGGAGGAATCTCTTCTTACCTTTTACATAACGCCGCCGCTTTCTCCCACGAATGCCGAATGTTGAAGAATTTGTAACAGTGCTGCCCGCGGAGGACCCACTCTGCGGAGGGAGAGAAGACAGTCGTGTTACTATACAGTCGATAAATTGAACTGCCTGTGCGTGACACTTGCCTGTGATGGGCATGTGACAATACGGGTACACTCGATGGTGATCGCGACCTAGATTCAATGCAGCTCGGAAAGTACTGTGTTTCCGGCTGCAAGCGAGATGGAATGGAGTGAGGTGGGATGCGAGATGGAGTGAGGTGGGATGTGCACACACAAACACACAAACACAAACACACACACACACACACACACACACACACACACACACACACACACACACACACACACACACACACACACACACACACACACACACACACACACACACACACACAAATCTGATAATTGGATGAAAACTTACAGTACACAAAATGATATAATAATTAAAAAATGTATTGCAACCATTCCACTCTGGGAATGACGCGTGAATAACGGGAGATGAAATGAAGTTACCAGTGGAATGTACAAAGACCCCCCCCCCCCATTAACCTGACGAATGGGGGGGAACTGTGTGAAACTTCCAGCACAGTTATATAAATGTATCTTGAAGAAATGTCAACGTATTTGCAACCAATGCAAAACCCTGACTTCTATTTGCTATCAGACCCATTATACCCTCTTTTCTTTTCTCCACAAAAAAGGTATTCTAATATCCATAAATTAGTTTAATCTGTGCAGATGACTTTAGACTAAACATAAAAATACATATTGATATAGCAAATATGATACAAATAAACGAAAATAACAACAGCTGATGCAAAGACGATTTTAATATACTTTCATTGCAAGGAACAGATGCTATATTTTCATTGCTAGGAACAGATGCGCAGACCAAGACAGCGCGGCTCCCAACAGGTGTGGTCGCGTGTGAGGCAAGGGTTCTCCAAACAGAGAGGAGCGAACAGGTGTGGAACAATGGGCGAGGCTGCCCTTGGAAACTTAATCTCACTGCCTCTCTCCCTTTAAGCGAGGTGGCGGCGAAGTCCAAAAAATATGGTCTCTTTCCATACACACAAGCGCGCGCGCGCACACACACGCGCACACACACACACACACACACACACACACACACACACACACACACACACACACACACACACACACACACACACACACACACACACACACACACACACACACACACACTCTCTCACACACAAAAGAGAGCTACACATCCAACAACGGTCCAGCACGTGTAACACCGTCATTTAACACGTGCGAACATACCTCAAACACGTGTTTAAGAGCCTCGCCGTTTAGCACGAGCAAGGTGGTTCGTGTTATTTGCCGGGTGCATTTTGGAAGCTCGGAGCCAATTGCCATTTCGGGATCTGCTAACTCCTTTGTTTTCTTCGCCGACGAATTCCAAGAGGGAAAGAAAATGAGAAAAGTAATGGGAGTTCTTTTTTTTCTGCATTGTTTCTACGACGAGCCTCAACCTCTACCTCACAAAAGTGATTTCCGGGTCAATAAACGACGAAAAATGAACCTTAACGACACACACCTTCACGTACAAGAATACAAGAAGTC
>NC_051396.1:47503635-47506135 GCF_015228065.2 Penaeus monodon
GATCGTCTATGAGTAACTAAACAAGCGAGAGAAAAAAATAATAATAACAACCATAGCACTCGTTGGCGAACAATCACCTAAAAGCAAAGAACAGGGACCTAACGACAACAAAAGACGGGAAAGGACACAAATATTTATAAAATGGCTGTTAGGTCTTTTCTTTTTTCTTTTTCTTTTTCTTTTTTTTTGGTGGTGGTGGGGGGGGGGAGGCGAAGGGGGACTTCGAGACGCGCCTGGGACCTGCCAGGACGCGACCGAACGAAGACCGATGGGGTTCCGAAGTCCACGAAGGAAGGATGGGGCGTTCGTGTCCGTGGAGAAGGGGGCGTGGCAGATGAGGGGGGCGGGGAGAAGGGAGGGGCAAGGGGCGGGGTAAAATGTATGAAAATAGTGCGGATTTTATAGGTAAATATGAGTGATAAAGATGAGAGGGATGGGTGGGGAGGGAAGGGAGGGGCAGGGGGACAGTAGAAAAAAAACAATGATAACGGTATTGATAAGGATTATTTGACTAATTGTCTGAAAGACTGATTACAGAATGATTCTTAGAATGATTATAATTATAATGATTATCAGAGAGACGAGAGGTAAAAAGACAAAAGAGAGAAACAAAGAATAATGACAATAACAACAACGAAACGAAGACAAAACGATGGGGAAATCACACGGTGGTGGAGAAGGAGGAGAGGGGAGAAGGAAGAAGAGGGAGGAGGTGGAATAGGAGAGTGAGGAGGAAAAGGAGGGAAGAAGAAGATAGGAGAGGGGGAGGAGGAGGAAGAGAGGAGGAGGAGGAGGGAGAGGAGGAGAGGAGGAGGAGGAGGAGGTACAAGTGGGGGGAAAACAAGTGGGTGAAGAAGAATGAGGAGGAGGAAGGGGATGAGGAGAACCAGGAGGAGGAGGAGAAGTAGGAATGGATTGTATAAGAGAGAGAGAGAGAGAGAGAGAGAGAGAGAGAGAGAGATTGTCGTCACGGAAGATGGGTGTACAGGAGGGGGGGGGGGAGGTGTACGCTCACGGAAGGGGGTATATAAAGAGGTGGGAGTGCAGGAGGTATACATGAGGGGGGGGGGAGGCACTCATGGAATGTGGTCATAGAGGGGGGGGGGAGGAGAAGTACACTCACGAAAGCGAATGTACACGCGGAAGAGGAAAGTGGCTGCACAAGGAGAGAAGTACACTCACGGAAGGTGGACGCACAGGGTGTACACTAACCTGTACACCAGCGATAAGGGAGGCCTCACTTACACCCGAAAAAAAACGAGATTCGATTTTAGGCCTATTGTGGGACGGGCGGACGGGATATACGTGTCGTTAAAAAAAAAAAAAGGAAAAAAAAATTGAGGTAAAATAACGGTAAATGTAATCTTCTTTCGGAATCTACAGATGGGTAGGGGACAGTAAGGTCAGTAGGGGGGGGGCAGGAGGGAAAGGGAAAGGGGAGGAAGAACAGGTGGAGAAGAGAGAGAGAGAAAAAAAAGGGACAGAGGTGGGATGGGAGACGTGGAGAAAAACGAGAAAAGATGGAAAGGGAAAATGAGGAAGAAGGAGGAAGAGAGATAGAGACAGAGCTGAAAGGGAAAACGAGGAAGAAAAAGGAGGAAAAAAAAAAAACAAGACGGAAAAAAGGCCAAATAAAAGACGGAGAATAAGATACAAGAGAGAGAAAAAAATGAGAGAACTAGAGAGGAAGAACGAAAGAAAACAAAAAAAAAAAGATATATAAATATGAAAATGGAAAGACACCCCCAAAATATGAGGAAGCGCAGATCGAGTCGAAAACCGAACCCCCTCACGTGCGCTAAATCAACCCCCCCCCCCACCCCGGAACATAGCGATTCCCAACCGCGCTAAGTCACCGCTGTTCTGGACTCTGCATGCTACACTATTCCGCGTCTTTAGCGACAACGAGCGAATGGTGAATATGACGAGCATGACAAGAATGACGGACAAGGAACGTAAATGACGCCCCGAAGTGTCCGCATGGGTGTCTGGAGTGAGATAATGTTTACATTCCGCGGCCAACCTAGCGGAAAGAGCTAGCGGAAAGCGCTAACGGAGAAGATGACGACACTCTCTGGAATAGGTGTTTATCTTTCCTTATATTTATCCTTCTTTAGACTGTTCTCCATGCGCCTTACTTCCAGGGGAAAAGCCGCAAGATCTTTAAGATTTTAGCCCACGTATTTTTCGAGTTTCTATAGAATTTCCTAGCATTTAAACCCACGTATTTTAGTAGTTTCTATAGGATTTCCTAGCATTCAAACCCACGTTTTTTTTCTATAGTATTTCTTAGTATTCAATCCCACGCATTTTAGGAGTTTCTATAGTATTTCCTAGCATTTAAACCCAGTTTTTTTTTTCTACAGTATTTCCCCAGATTTACTCCGAGGCAAAAGTGGAGTTTCCCAGACGCTGATTTTCCCCTCGCTTTCCTCTCGGGCACCTCGGCCTCTTGCGTAAGGCCTTCCGTTCTTCCCTCCCCCTCCCCCCCTTTCGCCTC
>NC_051396.1:47511135-47513635 GCF_015228065.2 Penaeus monodon
ACCCCAGTTCGAATCCCGAGGCAGGAGGAAGGGTACAGAGACACAGTGAGGAAGAGGGTTACGGCGACAGGGGAGAGAGGCAGGGTACGATAACAGGGATAGAGGCAGGGTGCGATAACAGGGATGGAGGCAGGGGAGGGCTGAAGGGTAGAGAGGCAAGGTAAGGCGACGGGGACCGAGAGGCAGGGGAGGAGGAAAGGGAAGAGAGGCAGGGGAAGAGGAAAGGGAAGAGAGGCAGGATAGGAGACAAAGTAGAGAGACAGGTAGACAGGCTAAGACAGAAACACAGGGTCGACAGGTCAAGCACAGGGTAAGGAGGCAGGGTTAGGGAAGCTAAGATAAAAAAGACAGGTAGAGGAGCTAGGATAGAGAGAAAAAAACAGGGTAAGAGAGAGGCAGGGTAAAAAGGTGAAGCCAGAATGCCGGCCCAAAGGGACTCAGGAGGACAAAGACGAAGCTAGAGAAAGGTCATCCCAGGCGTGTCCGAACGATCAGGACAAAGGTCACGAAGAATGGACTCGGGTGACCTTGAAAAACGAAAATAAAAACGAACACGGAAAAAAAAACGAGAGAAGAGAAAAGCAAGAAACCACTTTGACGGCGTTTCTTTAATAGCTCCGCGTTTGAAGGGCAAAGGTTTGATAGGATGGAAGTTTGAGTCGAGATAATAATATTTAAAAAAAAACTTCGTCATGAGGCAACTCAAGAACCTCTGTGACCTCTTGCTAAGCTTTTTTTCGGCGATTAAAAAAAAAGAGAGAGATAAAAACATATAAAGTTAAATAGATTTCCATACATCCCTCCTTATGTTTCGAAATACAAAAGCTTTTGGGGAGACTGCAATAGCTACATAGGATCCTGAAAAGAATGATGAAGTAGACCTTGGGCTTAACCGCTCCCCCATCCCCCTCTCCCCCTCTCCCTCCCTCCTTCCTCCCTCCCTTGGCTTTCTCCCTCCTTCTCCTTCTCCTTCTCCTTCTCCTTCTCCTTCTCCTCTTCCTTCTCCTCTTCCTCCTCCTCCTCCTCCTCCTCCTCCTCCTCCTCCTCCTCCTCCTCCTCCTCCTCCTCCTCCTCCTCCTCCTCCTCCTCCTCCTCCTCCTCCTCTTCTTCTCCCTTCCTCCTCCTCCTCCTCCTCCTCCCCTTCCCTTGTTTTCTCCCTCCCCCTCCCCCCCTCCCCCCTAACCTGCCGAGAACAGTAATGTGGCATCAGCTGCTGCGGTGTTGCCACATGTCGGTACTTACTCTCTGGACAGTGGAAAAGATCGTCCTCCTGTGGAAGAGAAAGATTTTTTTTTTAATCCATCGCGTCAGACACTCAAAAACATACACACTAACATCTTAACAAATACAAAAAAACAACAACAACAAAAACAACAAACAAGAATCCACAAAGGAAAAAAAAACATGCACAGACATATATATAGCGGCTTTTCAACACGGTGTAAAATTTCAACATGTTGCAACAGAGGCCGCTATTCGCAATTATGTGTGTCGTGGCTACTTAATGAACGCAATGTAATCGCGGCTTCGTGAGGCTGTTTGCAATGGCGAAAAAAAAACTCTATTTAAAGAAACGTAGAAGTGCTTATGAGAAATAAATAAGAAAACCATATATATATATGATTTTTATTTTTATTTATTTATTATTTTTTTGTTTTCATTGCTGATCTATCGTCTTGTTCTTCCAAACATGCTGAGTCATCGCGGCAAAATGAAATAACGTTATACCGTTCGTCTCAGTTTATGCTTTTAATTCATTTATATTTTCATTTATCTATCGTTTTTCTATTTAGGTCAAAACGTAAATCTTCTTGAACTCTCCGTTAACCGTTAACCCCGAAACGACTTCCTTAAAAAAATCTATCTATCTATCTATCTATCTATCTATCTATCTCTATCTAGCTATCTATATCTATCTATATCTCTATCTATCTATATCTCTACCTATCTATAGCTGTCTGTCTATCTATCTATCTATCTTTCTATCTCTCTCTATCTATTTATCTATCTATATTGAATTACCTTCCTAACGCGACGCCACTTCATAATCTGATCTTTTAATACCTCCCCCCTCCCCCTCCCCCTCCCCCTCCCCCCTCTCCATCCATCACGATAGTCCGCCCCCCCCCAAAAAAAAAAAAAAAAAAAAAAAAAAACGGAAAAAGAAGAAGAAAAAAAGACGAAATGATTTTAACCGATCCTTGACTCGGGGATCAAGGAAGTCCCAACCTTCGACATGGGACTTTTTTATACCCAGGCCCGGGGGCGCCAAACCCGCCCTGTGACAATCCGTGATTTAATATTAAATAAATAAATAAATAATATATATTATATAATATAATAATAATGTAATATATCTTATATATTTATATATATTATATAATATATATAAATAATAGATTCCTCTTCCCCTTCTCTCTCTCTCTCTCTTCCCCTTCCCCCTTTCCCTCTCCCCTCTCTCTCTCCTTTCCCCTTCCCCCTTTCCCTCTCCCTTCCCCCT
>NC_051396.1:47516135-47518635 GCF_015228065.2 Penaeus monodon
GAGAAGGTGAAGAGTGGGAGAGGGAGAAGGAGAAGGGTGGAAGAGGGAGAGGGAGGAGGAGGAGGAGGAGCAGGATGGGAGAGGCAGAGGGAGGAGGAGGAGGAGGAGGAGGAGGAGGAGGAGGAGGAGGAGGAGGAGGAGGGTGGAAGAAGAGGAAGAGGAGGAGGAGGGTGGGAGAGGGGAGAGAGAAAGGTGGGGGGAGGGAAAGAAGGGGCGGGGGAGGGCGGGGGAGGGGGCAGGGTGAGGAAGGGTGACGGACACAGGGAAGGAATGCTAAGCAGAGGAGGAGGAGAGAGCCATCGGCTGCCTGCCCGTCCGCACATCTGATGGAAATGACCCGTGCTTGTGAGTTGCTTTTGAATGCACGAATGTGATGTACGCTGTTTGTTGTGCATGAGTATATATATGCATATGTATTAAAGCGTGTGTGAGTGTGAGTGTGTGAGTGTGAGTGTGAGTGTGAGTGTGCGTGTGCGTGTGAGTGTGCGTGTGCGTGTGCGTGTGCGTGTGCGTGTGCGTGTGCGTGTGCGTGTGCGTGTACGCGCGCGCAATCATATATCTGCAAGCGCTTGTGCACAGGCACAACCACAACAACAAGATCAAGCACGAAAACCCCCGCAGAGAAGCACAGGCTGCGACGGCCCCGCATGCCAGAGGCCGCAGCTCGCGGGCCAGGAGCGCAGCGCCCGCGGGGCCATCGCCCGCCGCCTCCGATAACAGGACCGGCGCGGCGCAAGATGCATTGTGCGCCGCCGCGTGTTGCACTTTGCTTGGATACGCTCCTACGCTCCGCGGCTCCTCTGGCCCCTCTGGCCACGGCGGGTTGTTTACTCAGACGCTCGGGAATGCACACATATCCGCGCATTCATTTCATAAACGTCTCGTCTGGGAGGGAGGGGGAGGGGGGGGGGGTTGCAAAGGCTACGGCACCGCGCGCTTCGGTCAGTGGCAGCGCTGGGAGGGAGAGGGAGAGGGGAGAGAGAGAAGAGAGAGAGAGAGAGAGAAAGAAGAGAGAGGAGAGGAGAGGGGGAGAAAAAGGGGAGAGAGAGAGAAGGGGGAAGGAGAGAGAGGAGGGGGAGAGAGAGGGGAGGGGAAAAGAGGGAGAGAGAGGAGAGAGAGGAGAGAGAGAGGAGAGGAGAGAGAGAGAGAGAGAGAGGAGAAAAGAGAGGGGAGAAGAGGAGGAGAGAGGAGAGAGAGAGGAGAGGAGAGAGAGAGAGAGAGGGAGAGGAGAGAGAGAGAGAGAGAGAGAGAGAGAGAGGGGAAAAGAGGGGAGAAGAGAGAGAGAGGAGAGCGAGGGAGAGGAGCGAGAGGGGAGCGAGAGAAAAGCGAGAGAGAGAGAGAGAGAGGGAGGGGGGAGAGAGAGAGAGAGAGAGAGAGAGAGAGAGAGAGAGAGAGAGAGAGAGAGGAAAAACACACACTCACACACACACACACACACACACCACACACAATCATAATAAGTAGACAGATAGTCATATAAACAGATAGATAAATAGATAGGTACATAAAACAGACAGATAGATAGACAGTTATCGTTACGCTCCGGTGCTACGAAGCTATGGGGATGCAAACAGAGCGTAATAATTGCTTCTGTATTTTCCCGCATAACCGCGTCTAGACTATTCCTTACGAGGGAAGGAGGGAGGGAGGGAGGGAGGGAGGGAGGGAGGGAAGGAGGGAAGGAGGGAAGGAGGGAAGGAGGGATGGAAGGAATGAGGGAGGGAGGAAAGGAAGGAGGGAGGGAGGGAGAGATGGAAGGAGGGGGAAAAGAAGAGAGGAAGGAAGGAAGGAAGGGAGAGAGGGCGGAAGGAGGGAGGGAGGGAGGGAGAGATGGAAGGAGGGGGAAAAGAAGAGAGGAAGGAAGGAGGGAAGGGAGAGAGGGCGGAAGGAGGGAGGCAGAGTAAGCTTCGGCGTCCGTCAACTTTCTCCCATTTACAGCACTTTGCTTTTCAATTCTCGCAACGCCTGTCCGCTCTCGGCGGCGCCACAAAAAACACGGCGAGTTTTGGCGTGACTCCTTCCGATCGCTTTTCTAATTAACGTTTCTTCCGCCCACGTAATTATCTCTAAATGTCATTACTCTTTTTTGTCGATCGTTTTAATTAGTCATTAGCTATGGCAGCGTTAAAAACCACAGGGGACGTCTCTTCGAAGTTATTATATGCAAAATAGGAAACACATCAACAAAAGACGAACGGACACAAATCGTCAAATGCAAACATTAAACAAGAAAAAAGAAACGATATTCGAAAAAGAAATTTTAAAAAAATCGACACTGACATTAATAAAGAAAAGAAAAAAAAGAAAAAGTTAATTGACTATCAGGCGACTCCAGCATCCGGTAGGCCTATCACGGAAGGAGGAAACTGTTCGTCTTGAAAGAAGCATGACGACGAAGCCAAGGTCAGTGCCACCGTGCCATTAACAAGAGTCTGGGGGAGGGGGAGGAAAGGAGGGAGGGAGGGGGAGGGAAGAGGGAGAGAAGGAGGAGGAAGAGGGA
>NC_051396.1:47523635-47531135 GCF_015228065.2 Penaeus monodon
ATAGTGATCAGTGTCACTCAGAATACTTCATTACTGGCATACCGGATGTTCCTGCGCACTCGTTTCCTGACGGAACTGTACATACATACCTATACATATACTATATAAAATATATAATGTGATATATAATATAATATATAATATAATATAACAAATAAACACAAGCACACACACACAAACACACACACACACACACACACAAACACACACACACACACAAACACACACACACACACATGGATATGTGTGTGTATAGATATATTTAATACATATAATATATATATATATATATATATATATATATATATATATATATATATATATATATATAAATGTTTGCCCATACATATGCGTACTTATGCATATCTCTATTGTATATACATATGTACGAGTGAGTGAATACATGAAGACCTCAGTGTCCAAAGCCTCGTGTTTCCCGTTGCCGCCAGCAAGCAGAGCCCTTCCCCGGCCACACAGCAGACCAAAACGCGTCTCGGCCGCAACACAACACAGTACCTGGGAAACAGTACAAGCAAGTCGCCGAGAGTTGCCAACATCTCCCCGGCGTGAAACCTCTGCTGTGCTCGAGAACCCGATCTCTATTAAATCTTAGAAGGGTTTTCATACGAGTTTATACATCTTTAATGATAAATGTAAGACTCGACATCAATACCAAACAAGAAGCGAGGTTCTAGAATGACTTGTTATTGTTTTCTCTCCCCCCCGCGATGGTAACACTGGCCGAGATACGGGTCAACTCCCAACTACACGACTGCTGGGGGGGGGGGGGGCGGTCGGGAGCCACGCACGAACGCACGCACACGCACGCTACAGGAGGGGGGGAGGGGAGGGAGGAGAGGAGGAAGGAGGTGAGGGAGGGGAAGAGGGAGGAGAGGGGAGGGAAGAGGAGGAGGGGAGAGAGGGAGGAAGTGAGGGAGGGGAAGTGAGGGAGGAGGGGAAGGAGGGCAGGAGGGGGAAGGAGGGAGGAGGTGAGGGAGGAGAGGGAGAAGAGGAAGCAAAGAGGGGAAAAGGGAGGCAGAAAATAAAAAAGAAGGAAGAGGGGGAAGACTGAATGAGAAAGGAGGTGGGGGGGGAAGGAAGAAGGAAGGAGGTGAAGAAAACTGAGAGACAAAGGAGGCAGGAGAGGAAAGGGGAGATAGAGGGGGAGAAGAAAATGTGGGGAGTAAGAAAGCGAAGGAGGAGGAGAAGGAGAGGAGGGATAAATAGAGAAAGGAAGAACATATGGAGAAAGGTGGGTGGGAGAGAGATGAAAATAAAGAGGAGAAAGAGGAAGAAAGAGAAAGAAAGAGGAGGAGGAGGAGGAGGAGGAGGAGGAAAAAGAAGAAGAAGAAGAAGAAGAAGAAGAATGAAAGAAAGAAGCAGCAGATAACCCCCCCCAAGAAAAAGAAACAAAGACCAACAAAAGAGAAACAGACAAACACCCCCTTCATCGCCCGCACAAAGAAAACGTGGAGGACTCGAAAGAAAGGCGAAGAACGACATAATAAACGGAAGGAGAGAGAGAAAGAGAGAAAACCCACCCAACGTGACGAAGGTCCTTGGGCGCCGAGTGGGGGGAGGGGGGAGAGGGGAGAGGGGGGGAGAGGGGCAGGTGAAATGACTGGGCAACGCTGTGGCTGCGGGAATGCGTGTGCGTTATGTTTGCTGTGTGTGTGTGTGTGTGTGTGTGTGTGTGTGTGTGTGTGTGTGTGTGTGTGTGTGTGTGTGTGTGTGTGTGTGTGTGTGTGTGTGTGTGTGTGTGTGTGTGTGAGAGAGAGAGAGAGAGAGAGAGAGAGAGAGAGAGAGAGAGAGAGAGAGAGAGAGAGAGAGAGAGAATACACACACACACACACCCATGTACACATGCATCACCTCGTATGTACGCATCAATTAAGAAGGAATGCAGACACGTGTACGTGAAAGAGAGCATTCACATGTAAGCCAAGAAGACGAGGGCGTGGCCAGACCGTCGAGGGCGGGGCACGTCGATAAACGGGCGGCGCGTGGGCGGCCTGCTCTAAGGGGCGTGGTCCAGATCCACATTGAAGTCAGCATGTCACGGTTGCAACATCGACACCTTGATTATCGAGCGAGTGATAATAACAACTCTCTAATGATGAAGACAGGGGAAATTATATCCGGACGTTAAAAACAGAATTTATCTATTTCTCTAGATGATGTAAGCCAAAGAGAATGATATCGGAACGTTTAAAGCAAAACTAAATATATATACACACACATGCACAAACACACACAAACCCACATATTAAAATAAACAAACAAACACACACACACACACTCACACACAAAAATCCCCTCCTCCCACACACAAACAAACACAAACAAACCCAGCATATACAAACACACAGACAATCCCCCTCCCCCCTCCCCCCACACACAAACAAACCCGCATGTCAAAAGTCCAGTTATGCGGAAGACCTATGGTCGATGGGGCACGAGGAATGCACTCGGGACAGGAGATAGTATAACTAGGGAGAATGGGGGGAGGAGAGAGAGAGAGCGAGAGAGCGAAAGAGAGCGAGAGAGAGAGAGAGAGAGAGAGAGAGCGAGAGAGAGAGAGAGAGAGAGAGAGAGAGAGAGAGAGAGAGAGAGAGAGAGAGAGAGAGAGAGAGAGAGAGAGAGAGAGAGAGAGAGAGAGAGAGAGAGAGAGAGAGAGAGAGAGAGAGAGAGAGAGAGAGAGAGAGAGAGAGAAGGCATAAGGAAAGGGATAAAGAGAGACAGACGGAGAGAAAATACGTGAGGTAAAAAAATAAGGTCAGTCGGACTGAGAGAAAAAGAGATAAGGAGATGAATCGATAAAAATATAAATAGAGAGAAAAAGAAAAGAATTTAAGAACAGTGAATGAGATACAGACAATAGAGTAACGGTTCGCGAGAGATTAAAATCCGAGGCTTAACTTATCGGGAGATTTGCATTTACAAGGAAAACAAAAATGCCTCAAGGGTGATGGATGCTAAACGCACACATCTAGACGTACATACATGCATACATACATACATACATGTGTGTGTGAGTGAGTGTGTTTTCGTTTGTGCGAGATATAATGTACGTGTGCGTGTGTGTGTGTGTGTGTGTGTGTGTGTGTGTGTGTGTGTGTGTGTGTGTGTGTGTGTGTGTGTGTGTGTGTGTGTGTGGTGTGTGCGTGTGTGTGTGTGTGTGTGTGTGTGTGTGTGTGTGTGTGTGTGTGTGTGTGTGTGTGTGTGTGTGAGAGAGAGAGAGAGAGAGAGAGAGAGAGAGAGAGAGAGAGAGAGAGAGAGAGAGAGAGAGAGAGGAGAGAGAGAGAGAGAGAGAGAGAGGAGAGAGAGAGAAAGGAGTGAAGTGAACTAGAGAATTATTGAAGCAAGAGCTATTGTTAAGAACTCTTACTGAAACTGTTTCAGAACGAGAAAGACCGCCGGGGTAAATGAGGTCAAAGCTTGTGACCCGGTATGCCTCTGGTGACCTCACGCGGAAGGGTGAGAGGGAGAGAAGGCAGGTGGAAGGGGAGGTGGAGAGGAGGAGGAGAAGGAAGAGAGGAGGCAGGTGGAAGAGGAGGAGGAAGAGAGGAGGAGGAGAAGGAAGAATAAGAATAAGAATAAGAATAAGAATAAGAATAAGAATAAGAATAAGAATAAGAATAAGAATAAGAATAAGAATAAGAATAAGAAAAGAACAAGAACAAGAATAGGGGGAGAAGGGGAGGGAGAGGGAGGAGGAGGGCGAGGAGAAGAGGAAGAGGAGGAGGAGGAGGAGGAGGAGGAGGAGGAGGAGGAGGGGGGGTAGGTAGGCAGGCATAGGCGACGCTAAACCCTTTAGGAAGGCCTGGTTTGATAGAGGTTAGGGGGGAGGGGGAGGGGGGGAACAGGTAATGAAACAGCGGACAGGTGAAGGGACGGAGAAGAGGCGGGAGATGAGGGGAGGAGGAGGAGGAGGAGGGGTAGAGGGAACAGCGAACAGGTAAAGAGACGGAGAAGAGGCTGCGAGGGGGGAGAAGGGGGGGAGGGGGAATAGAGAAGAGGGGGGGGAGGGGGAATAGAGAAGAGGGGGGGGAGGGGGAATAGAGAAGAGGGGGGGGAGGGGGAATAGAGAAGAGGGAGTGGGAGAGCAGCTTTGACATACGACGCCCACAGACAAACACAGAATCGCGTGTACAGAGATGGAAGGAGAGAAGTTTATGAAAGAAGTCAGTCCCGCTTCCTCGACCCTATGGCTCGGTTTCAGTTCGTTACCTGAAGGATGATGATGAGGGGAGGGAGGGAGGGAGGGAGGGAACGAGGGAGGGAAGGGAGAGAGAGAGAGAGAAAGAGAGGGAGAGAGAGCGACAGAGAGAGAGAGAGAGAGAGAGAGAGAGAGAGAGAGAGAGAGAGAGAGAGAGAGAGAGAGAGAGAGAGAGAGAGAGAGAGAGAGAGACAGGAAAACAAAGAAAGAAAAGACAAAGAAACTAACTAACAAAATGACAAGTATTTACACCCTCATGTTCACCAGCATTTAACCCGATTACAAGACAAACGAATTCCGTAACACAAACACGGGGCTTATTTACACAGCCAGGGGGTTGAATCACAGGCAATATGAATAATTCACTCGCGGAATAGCCCTAACTGTAAAAATTTTCGTCCAAATACCTGCCTTAATGAAGCCTTAGTTCGTCTTACGTAAAATGGCGACCTGGCTTACACAACACTATACTCAGAATAAAACCTGCAGTCATTACAAGTAATTTATAACCAGTAAATAAAATACGGTTAGATATATTGCAGAGACGTTATATTTCAATTAAAGAAATATATATATAAGTATGACAAAGAAATATTCGTAGCCATAATGCACGAATTTAATCGAAGAAATGACAGGTTTTATAACGTTGACCTACGTAAGAGATCCTCGGGAGTTGTATAACCCTTTAATCACCCGAAGTTTTCTCTTAAAATAAGTGGCACAGAAGAACATTAGGGAGACAAAGGGACGGGGAATAAATAGTGGAGTTGGAAAGAAATGGTGGAGAGAAGGTGGAAGATGGAGGAGGAGGAGGAGGAGGAGGAGGAGGAGGAGGAGGAGGAGGAGGAGGAGGAGGAGGAGGAGGAGGAGGAGGAGGAGGAGGAGGAGGAAGAGGAAGAAGAAGAGGATGAGCAGGAGAATGAGGATGAGGAAGAAGAAGAAGAAGAAGAAGAAGAAGAAGAAGAAGAAGAAGAAGAAGAAGAAGAAGAAGAAGAAGAAGAAGAAGAAGAAGAAGAAGAATGAGAAGAAGAGGAGGAGGAAAAATGAGAAGAAAGAAAAGGAGTAAAAAGATCAGATTGAAGAAAGAGAATGTAATGTAAACTCTTATGGAATATCGAAAAAATGAAACGAAAATGGTGACGAGAAACAGAATCAAAAGAGAAAATGACGAAAACCTAACACGTTAAAGAAAGAAATGGCAGGAGAGGAAGAGAAAGGAAACGAAGAATAGAGAATAGTGGGAGAAGAAGAGAAGGGAAGAAAAAAAGAGAGAAGAGAGATAGGAAAAGAGAGAAGAAGAGAAGAGAAGAGAAAAGTGAAAAGAAGGGAAGAAAATAAAAGAAATACAGAAGAAGAAAAATACAAGAGAAAGATGAGAAGAGAAGAAAGGAGGGAAGGGAAGAGACGGGGAAATGGGAAGACGTATAAAAGGCAATCGTAAAAGTGGAACAGGAAGCAAAGGCAAGGAAAGGAAGAGGCCGAGAGGAAAATAAAAACGGCACATATGCACACACCAAGCTGCACAAGACCCGTTGTTCTTGTACGAAAAAAGGCCCATACGTTGGTACAAATAACCTCCCTTTTACTCTGGCCTTCGAAATTTCACCTCCCGATCGCCATGTAGACGTTACCAAGGGCACTAGATGGTCATTGCAAAACGGTCTTTAGCACCTCCGTGTTGCGTGACATTTCGCTACAGCTGTGTGGTTTCCATCATTTCGCACACTCCCCCCGCCCCTCCCCTCCTTCGAATACCCTCCCCCACTACCCCTTCATAACCTTTCCTATGCACCTACCTCCCCCCCCCTTCCACCCCTAAGATACCCTACCAGATTGTCGAGTTTTGCCCATGACGTCAACCCCCCTCCCTCCCTCCCCTCCCCCCTTCTACACCTACCCAGCTTCTCCCTCCCTGCTCATGACGTCAACCCCCTCCCTCCCCCTTCAACACTTACCCAGCTCCCTCTCTCCCTTCCTTCCACCCTCCCTCCCCCCCTCCCCCGTACCCCATTCTCTGACCTCACTACCCGGACATCCAGTCAAGTGTGAATGTTTAATTGTCTGTGGTTGCTAAAATATTTTGTTTTTTTTCACGTACATTTTTCTCTTTCAAAACATCTATAGACCTTGATCGCTTCTCTACTCACGTCCCAAATTACGCTCAAATCCCAGTCGTTTTATTAGGGTTTTAAAGCATAAATCAACACATTTTCCCTCGAGCTTTCCCAGGTAAAAGCGACAAGTCAGCAGTACCAACCGTTATAACTTATCGCAATATCAAAAGGACCACCACAAGCCAAGAGTTAATGAAGCCACCCCCTCCGCCTCCTAGACACAGGTAGAAAATACTCAGCCATGTGGGCGTGGAATGGAATGGGCGTGTCGTGGCCCACACCCGCCCATGACAGTCTCGACTTGGCTCACTCTTTCCTGGCGAGTTGAAGTCCCTAGGTCGTGTGGAGTTTTTTTTCCTCTCTCTCTCTCTCACCTTCACGCACACTGGTAAACCGATAGATTCCTTTGGATTTCCTCGTGGGGGTTTCTTACCTTATATAAAACTATCCTACTAAAATCACAGATATAGGGTTTGCATGAAGAGACGGTGGGCGCACTGCACACACCCGTCCTCCACCGTGTCTCTACCCAGACTAACCCCGCTCCTTCACGACAGGTTCTACCACGCCGGCAACGCTGCCTGGATTCATTCTTCCTTATAGCTTTTCTTGAAGTCCGTTAATCTTACGATTTTAAGGAAAATCGGGCATCCTGTGAGAATATCACATTGAATAATGGTACTGCATGAGGTTGAAGAGAAATTATACAAATTAAGACGATAGTCTCTCTTAGAAAAAGCTTTTTTAATCGTACGTCTGACCCCGAAGACGGCGGCCTGGAAGCCCCGCCCACCGTCGCCCCAAGAATGTGCCGCTCCTCAGGATGACGCGCACCTCCGCTCAGGCAACCCAAGCCCCGTCTTTCCTGTAATTGAAAATGACCCATAAAGCTATCGTACTTCCTATCCTTGTCCTTGATCGTGATACAGGGCAACGGATTAAGTATACGTCTATGTATCTCCAAGGCTACTTGCTAGGAAGGAGGAATACGCAGGGAATGTGTCGTAGAATTATACAACGGAGCCGAGCATTTTTAGGCCACGCGGAACCGAGTGACCGCTCGACGCACTTACGGAGAGGTAGCGGCAGGTACGAATGCCGATAGAGCCTATTTTGTCAGGCCAAATCACGTACCGGTGAGCCTTAAGCGGCCGTATTGCTGTTACC
>NC_051396.1:47561135-47563635 GCF_015228065.2 Penaeus monodon
TAAAAAATTTTTAATATTTTCTTATTTTTTTTAATATTTTTTAAAATTTTTATCATATATATATTTATAATATTTATATTATGAATAAACAAAAATATATATATTATTATATATATTTTAATATATATATATATTTTTTGTATATACAAAAAATATAATATTATAATATTATATTTTTAAATCTATCTATTAAAATTTTAAAAATTTTATTATAAAACTTATATAAAAAATAAAAATCCAAAAAAAATTAAAAAAAAAAAAAACCCCCAAAAAACCAACAACCACCACCACCCCCCACCAAAAACCCACACCACAAACACACACACAACACACCCACACCCCCACACCCACAACACACCCCACACACACACACACACACACACACCCACCCACACCCAAAACCACAAACCACCCCACACACCCCAAACCCCAAAAACCAAAAAAAACAAATAAAAAAAAAAATTTATTATATATTATTTTTTTTAATTTATTATAAATTTTGGGTTTGTGTGTGTTTTTTATATAATAATATTTTAAAAAAAAACACCACAAAAATTATGCATATTTTAATATTTTTAATATATATATTTATATATATATATATTATTATATATTTAATTTTAATATAAAACATTTATATATATACTTTTATATTTATAACAAATTCCCCCCAAAAACCATTTATAATTTTATTTTATATTATATAAAAAATATATATAATAATATATTATAAAATATATATATATATTGTAGGCCCCCAACACACACACACACACCAAAACCACACACACAAAAACCCCCCAAAACACACAATATATATTATATATATATATTTTTATATTAATATTATTTTTTAATATAGTATTATGTATATAAAACACAACACACACATTTTTATATATATATATATATATATAATATATATATATATAAAATTTATAATTTATAAATTAAAATATTTTTAAATTATATTATTATTAATATATAATATTTATATATTTATTTATTCCCAATACATATATATTAATTTTATATTATTATTTATATTATTTAAAATTATAATTTTTTAAAATTTTTTACAAAACATACACACATCCTCCACACACACACACCCCATACACACCACACACCCCACCACACACACACAAAAACCCCACCACACCCCCAAACCCCCAAAAACCCACCACACGCACACACACGCACACAAAAACCACACCACACACACACACACACAACACACCCACACACACACACACACACCACACACACACACACACACCACACACACCAAAACCCCCAACACACCCCCAAAAAAGATTTATCCTTAAGTTTAAATTTCATAAATTGAGTTTCCCCCCAAGATACCTTGCTTGGATCCATTTTCTTTTATAACATTTTATCAATAACTTCTCAAATAAAAATGAATCGTTCAATTTAATATACTTAACCCCCTTTATCATTCGTTTTTTCAAGGGGCGGAGATCTTTACCAAAAAAACATATTTCTAAATTCCTAATTAATTAAAAAAAACAAATAAAAAAAAGAAAAAAAATATTGGTTGTTGCAGCTTTTCCCTGCAATTATATATAATATTTTCAAACCCTTTTTTAATAAAATTTTATCAAGCGCTAATTTAAGATTTCCCAGGTTAAGAAAGAAATGTCCCTTTTTTTTACTTCTGGGGCCTTCAAATTTAAAAATTCGAAATTATGCTAAAAAATTTCAAAGAAAACGATATACACACTAAGGTAAACTATCTTTGAAGAGTAACTAAACTAAAACTTTCAACACCGGGTTTAAAATCTCCAGATATTCAAGTAGCTTGCTGAGTATAAACGATGGTAACACAGACGTGCTTATACATCAGTTTACCACGCGAAGGGCCTGCCGTGATGTTCTGATGACTGGCGTTATTGATCACTGCTTTACAGGTCGTTGAAATCACCGATGGTTTAAATATCTCTTTGGGATGATAATACTTTTTTTCTTTTTTTTCTCTGGCTCTTCTGAAGTATTCTATCTCTCTCTCTGTCTCATTCTTTCTTTATCTCTATCCTTCCCTCTTTAGTTTCGATAAACTTGTCGAAGTAAATCCTCTCTTCTCTCTCCTTCCCCCTCCCCTCTTCTTCTTCTCTCCTCTTTTCTCCCTTTCTCTCCTCCCCTCTCCCTCTCTCTCCTCACTTCTCTCCTCTCTCTCTCCCCTCCTATTTCTTTCTCTCTCTCTCTCCTCCCCCTCCTCTCTCTTTATATATATAAAATATAATAATATATATATAATATTATATTTAAAATTTATATTATATAAATTAAATTTATATATATTATATATTAATTATAGCATTTAAATATATAATAATAATATAAATAAATCACTCACACAAAAAAAACAAAAAAAAAAAAAACACAACCCCCAAAACACACACACAAAAACACACACACCCCACAACACACCACCACCACCACCACCACCCACCATATATATTATATTATATATAAAATT
>NC_051396.1:47573635-47586135 GCF_015228065.2 Penaeus monodon
GTGTATTTGTATTTATAATTATGCATATGTAGTACGTGTGTGTGTAAATATACACCTATACGCACACTTTCCGCACCTTGGTAAGCGTGAGAAGCACTGGCTGAGAACTCGAGGAGTGTGTCCTGATATGCTCGATCCGATTCTCACTTAGCACTTGCTACAAAACGCACCGCATTGCATGTTGCACCATCTGTGGCAGTAACTCACCCTCCATGACATCTACTAAGTGTGGTTTTCACTGCGTATGTCCTAAATATGCAGTTCTATATATACAGGTCCTTGCCTTGTCTACAGCCTCCGATACTGTACTGTCAGTCATTTGCACATCGATACATCTTAACAACACATAGAATATTCCGGTAGCCTTTTTTCTGTTTATCAACACCGGCAACCATTTTCCCTGGCTTGAGACTCAGTCTCTCCTGCGGGTGTAACTCTCGACGCTTTGTCTCGTCCGATGCCAGTTTTGATTCAAACACTAAATATTCACAAATATACAAAACATCGCGCATCATTCGATTAAAGACATTTGGCAACGTTACACCCTTGAGTATATCACATCTGCAAAGGGCCGCTCGAGTTCCGCTTGCGTCGAGGCGGCGACCCGCACGGAGCACGACCACCGTTCTTAGCCGTTCACGCCGAAGGAGAGGGTGACTGCTGATAATGATGATGGTGGTGGTGATGGTGGCGCTGGTGTTGGAGCAAAGGGTATAGTGACGGCTATATCCTGAGCTCGGTCTCCGAGCCCGACGAAGCGCCGGCCATGAGTCCCGCCGGCCCCGGCCGCTGCCCCACCGGCCGCCCGTGGTGAGGCGTCGACGTGGCGGAGGTCTGGGCGACGGCGGCGGCGGCGGTGGACGTCGCGTGGGTGACGCTGCCCGGCGTCATGAGCGGGGAGATGGAGGGGGAGCGCGTGGCCAGGGGGGAGAGGGAGGGGCTGAATGAGGGCGACATGGCTGGGGAGGTGAACGACGATTCGTGGCTGATGGGGGAGCGAGGCAGCGAGGGCAGAGTCATCTGACTAGTTCGCACCGAGCTGAGGGCGACCGGGGCGATGGAGCGGGGCGCGACGCTCGTCAGCAGAGGCGGCGGGATCGTCTTCACCTGAGGGTTCAACGTCTTTTTCATGGGCTCGCGGCTGTAGTTGGGCGCCGAGTCGTCCTTGAGGCGCGCGATCTCCGAGAAGACGTGGGCGAGCGGCTGATACTGCGGCCCCCAGTCCAGCAGGTAGTCCCAGTTGTAGGAGCCCTGGAGCTCCTCCTCGCTGTGCACGATGGAGCTGAGGGAGCCCGTCATGGAGGGCTGGCTCTCGTCGCCGAAGCCGAAGGCTCTCGTGCCGTCCATGATGGAGGACTCCTCCTCGGGCGTGACCTCGTTCAGCTTGGCGTAGATGAGGTTGCTGATGTCCATGCCGTCCGCCTCGCCTCCGCCCTCGTCGTCGAACATGTGCATGCTCTCCATGGAGTGCGCCAGGTCCTGCGAGCCCTTGGTCGACTCGCTCTTGGTCGTGTCGATGCCGAGCCGCGCGAGGTATTCCTGAGTGTTGTGCACGGACACGTCGCTCATGTTGTCATCGTCGCGGATCCCCGAGTCGGGCAGGCCCAGGCGCTCGCGCAGCTTCTGCTGCTGGATCAGCGGCCCCTCGTTGATCATGCGGATCTCCTCGTCCTCCACGTCCTCGTTGTCGTCGGCGCTTCCCCGGCCGCTGCTGGCGCTCTGGCTCTGCTCGCTCATCTCGGAGGTCGTGTTGCCGTGGTGGTGGCTGCGCTCGCCGTGGTGGTCGTAGTGCGGCAGGTCGTTGTAGCGGGGCGGGTACTGAGACAGGTCAGCGGGCGCCGTGGGAGGCGGCCGGATGTCGATGGTGTCGAAAGAGGTGTCGAACTGGTCGGTCATGGCCGGCTTCCTGGCACGCAGGTTGCGGCGGTACAGGAAGAGGAAAGCGCCGCCGAATATGAGCACCAGGAAAATGAGGGCGATGAGGAGGCCGATGGCCCAGGTGGCGAGCCCGCCCGAGTCCTGGCCTCCTGTGACGGCCGGAGTGGTGGTGTTCCACGTGCCGTTCCTGCCGCCCACGCTCACCTCGGCCTCGGCCACAGCCTGCAGCGACCCCACCAGGCCCGACGTCGCCACGATCTTCAGGCGAGTGAGGCCTTCGTCGCGGCCTCCGACGCGGCGCACCGTGATCTCTCCGGACGTCCTGTTGATCTTGTAGGTCTGCGAGGAGGTCAGCAGCGAGTAGAAGACGCGGCCGTCTGGCCCCTCGTCCTTGTCCGTGGCCTCGACGCGGCCCACGACGGCGCCTGCCTCCAGGTTGGTGGGGATGGCGAAGTTGTAGTTGCGCTCCAGGAACTCGGGCGCGAACTCGTCCTTGCTCTCGACGTTGACCTGCACCATGACGACCGCCGACTTGCCGCCGGCGTCCACGGCGCGAAGCATGAACGAGTAGACCTGCTTGGCCTCGTAGTCGAACACCGCCTGGGTGACCACGACGCCCGTCTTGTGGTTCACGCTGAACTTGTCCATGTCCTTCCCTTCGGGGATGGAGTAGTTGACGGCCCCGTACTGCCCCCTGTCGGCGTCGTTGGCGTGGGCCGTGAAGACGGTGGTGCCGACGGGGGCGTTCTCCTCCACGAACTCGAGATACTTGTCCACGGGGAACTGCGGGGCGTTGTCATTCTCGTCGAAGAGGGTGATGTTGACCGTGGCGAGGGTGGAGAGAGGGTGGTGGCGGTTGCTGTCGGTCGCCCTGACGATGAACCTGTACTCGGGCACTTCGTCGAAGTCCAGCGACTCCCGGAGGATGATGAGGCCGGTGTCGGGGTCAAGGGCGAAGACCTGGTGGTCGTTGCCCGAGGTAATGTCGTAGTGGATTCTGGCGTTGTCTCCGGCGTCCTCGTCGGTGGCCAGAACCTGCAGGATGGAAGCGCCGACGCCGAGGGACTCGCTCACGACGGTGCTGTACACACTCTGGTTGAAGACGGGCGCGTGGTCGTTGACGTCGCCCACGGTGATGATGACCTCGGCGGTGGCGTTGCGGGCGGGGTGGCCGCGGTCGGTGGCCAGCGTCACCAGCCGGAACTGCGCGTGCTGCTCGCGGTCCAGGCGCTTCACCAGCAGGATCTTGCCGGTGCTGCTCGTGATCTGGAAGGCGTTGAGCTCGTTGCCGGCCACGATCTTGTAGTCGATGTTCCGGTTGAGGCGAGACTCGTCCATGTCGGAGGCCGAGACGCGGGTGACGATGTGGCCGCGGGGGGCGTTCTCGCTGACGTTGGCCCTGCCGGAGAAAGGGAAGTCAGCGTCCGCAACATGCAGAAAGGGTCTACACAAACACTCATCCACACAGACGCAGATGCGCGCAGGCACACGCACACGCACACGCACACGCACACACCTTATCGAAATTCTTTCCCTCTGTATGCCAACGAAAATCACATAAGCCAAGGAAACACACACACACAAACATAATAATAATAATAATAATAAATAAAAAAAGAAATCCTTACGTGTACACTTCTCGTGAGAACTTGGGCGCGTTGTCGTTGACATCAGTGACCTGGATCCTGACGGCGGCCACGGCGGCGAGCGAAGGGCGTCCGCCGTCCCTCGCCGTCACCACGAGCTGGATCACAGGCTGCCGGGGGTTGTAGTGCACCGAGGAGTTGGTGTAGATGACGCCGGTGCGCTCGCTGATGTAGAAGCCGGCGTCGGAGGCCGTGCCCAGGCTGTAGGTCACGCGGGCGTTGACGCCTGCGTCGGCGTCGGTGGCGTTCACCTGCGGAGGGAGGGAGAGGCGTCAGGTTCGGTCAAGACGAGTCAATCATTCATTTAAGTTTAAACTATATAATTGCAGCAATATTACTTCTTGAGAGTACAGTCATTGCGGAATTTCTTTTATCTTGACAGGATTTAATTCCTTAGAAAAAATGCTACGTAATTGTTACAATGCTTCTGATTTCGGATATGTTTTTGTTGAAACATAAAATCCAATGTTTCAGTTAAAATTAGTGCAATTGTATAATACTTAACAATGATTACTGTGTTAACTGCCTCGGTTAACATACGAAACTTATCGATCGGTATTTCAGCAACGTCCATATTCTTATTTATAATATTTCAATGCGGTTATATCCCGTGTTCGCCACTTACCCTGATGACGGAGGTTCCTGAAGGAGAGAGCTCCGGCAGCTCTACCTGGTACGCCTGCTGGGTGAAGACTGGCGTGTTGTCGTTCTCGTCGACGACCTGAACCGTGATGGACGTGGTGGCCACGTGGGCGGTGTCAGACGCCTCCACCTGCAGCATGTACTCCGCCCGCGCCTCGTGGTCCAGCGGCGCCGCCAGGGTGATTTTGCCGCTGAACTTGTCGATGCTGAACATGTTGTGCGGATTGCCGTCCGTCGCGAAGTTGTACGTGATGGCGGGGTTCGTGTCCACGTCGTTGGCCGTGATAGTGGTGATCACGGTGCCCACTTCGGATCCTGGAACGAGGGAGGGAAACGGTTACATGGGTTAGACTCACACTACTTACACTCTACATTCAGCTTTACACATGTTAACTATATCTCGAATAAAATGGGCAATGCAAGGCTGAGTCAGCTGCTCACCTTCTGACACCTGGACGATGGAGTGCGGCGGGAAGGTGGGCTGGTTGTCATTCGCATCCACGATGTTGATCCTGAGGGTGCAGATTCCCGTCAGCTGCGGCGCGCCCTCGTCCGTGGCGATGATGGTCAGCTTGTAGGCGTCGCGGATTTCGCGGTCCAGCACGATATTCGTCTTGACGATGCCCGAGAACGGAGGGTCGATGACGAAGGCGTTGTCGTGGTTGCCGTCGACGATGTGGTAGACGATGTTCGCGTTCGCGCCCGTGTCGTCGTCTGTGGCCGAGACCTGCATGACGTAGGCGCCCTTGTTGTATCCCTCCCACACCGAGGAGATGTACTGGTCCTGCGTGAAGCGCGGCCGGTTGTCGTTGACGTCGACCAGGGTGATCCAGACGCTCGTGTACGCGTAGAGGGGGACCTCGCTCTCCGCTCGCGCCACCACGATCAGCCTCATCTTCGGCAGCGTTTCGTAGTCGAGGCGCTCCGGGTTCCTCACTCGGATCAGGCCATTGTTGCTGTTGATGTCGAATATGTTGTCTTCGTTGCAGGAGCCGAAGCTGTACGTGATCCTGGGGAGGCGGGCGTCGGTGCGGTACACCCCGACCTGAATCACATCCGTGCCTGCCGGCGCGTTCTCGTCCAGCTCCACGGAATAGTTTGAGCTGCGGAATTTGAGCGTCGTCGCCGAGGCATTGCCCACGCGGATTTCCACCAAGCCCGTTGACGACTGGAACGGCGTCCCGCGGTCCCTGGCGATGACCTCCAGGTGGAACAGGTCCCCGCTCTCAAGCCCCAGCTGGCTCGTGGCGGTGACGATGCCGGTCTCGGGGTTGATGCGGAACTTGTTGTTCTCCGACTTGTTGACCAAGCTGCAGGGATAATACAGTCATTATCATCATGATTATACTCGTTTTTGGTGGGATAGCATGTTATGTTCCAGTAACAAAAGGTAAACAGAAAAGCGGAAGAAAAGGCAGACACGTACCTGAAGAAAATATCTGCATTCACTCCTTCGTCCTTGTCGGAGGCGGTGACTTGAATCAGCTGGTTGCCGGGGTGGTAATAGCCCGGGACGTCCACCGTGAACGGATACAAGCTGAACACGGGCTTGTTATCGTTCACGTCTGTGATTGTGATCTGGACCTGAGTTTTCTCTGAGCGAGAGTCGTACCGCCCCCCGTCGGTGGCTCTCACCTCGAACGTGTACACACTTTTCTTCTCGCGATCGAAGGTCCTGTTGGGAATTGAAGTTAAGAATGAGGATATTAATCAATTTACAAAAAGGTTGAGCTAGTTTGGCCACGTATGATGAAAATAATTGTAGCAAGAAAGCAGAGAGCGAGCGCCTTACCCAGCCGTCGTGATGACGCCAGTTTCGTTGTCGATCTTGAAGAGCCACTGCGTCTCGTTGCTGAGCGAGTACGTTATCCGCGCGTTCTCCCCGTGGTCCTCGTCCGTGGCTCGCACCGTCAGGACGGTCGTCCCCGGCGGCGCGTCCTCCGGCAGCGACGCCGTGTACCGATTCTGCGAGAACTTGGGGTCGTTGTCGTTCTGGTCCTCCACCGTGATGGTGATGTTGCAGATGCCCCGCAGCGGCGAGGAGGCGCGGTCCTCGGCGGTGATCACCAGGAAGTACTTGGCGTTGGCCTCGCGGTCCAGCGGCCGCGACGACAGCTGACCCGTGTACGAGCCGATGCTGAACTTGTTGTTGATGTTGCCGTCGGTGATGGAGTACCTGACGCGGCCGTTGAAGCCGGCGTCCCTGTCGGTGGCCAGGACGGTGTGGATGACGGAGAGGTCGGTGTTCTCGGGGACGCGCAGCGGGTAGCACGAGTCGCGGAACTCGGGCGCGTGGTCGTTGACGTCCGTGAGCGTGACGAGGACCGACGCCGTGTCGTACTGCGCCGGGAAGGAGCCGTCGCGCACGTAGATGGTCAGCGTGTACTGGTCCTTCTCCTCGCGGTCCAGCGTCGCCACCGTGTGGATCTCGCCGGTGCCGGGGTTGATGCGGAACTTGTTGTCACCAATGCCTGCCGGGATGATGTAGGTGAGGTTGCTGTTGGTGCCGTAGTCGCGGTCGGTGGCCGTGACGCGGATGACGGACGTGCCCGGGGGCGCGCCCTCCGACACGTTGGCCTTGTACACCGGCTGGCTGAACTTGGGCGGGTTGTCGTTCACGTCCTCGATGAACACCTCGATGAGCTGCATGGCGGAGCGCGGCGGCTGGCCGTGGTCGCTGGCGGTCACGTTGAGGCGGTACTGCGTGGCGCGCTCGCGGTCCAGCGCCTTGACGATGGTCAGCACGCCCGTCTCGTAGTCGAGGGCGAAGCTGCCGTCCTCGTTGCCGGACGTGATGATGTACGTGACGCGGCCGTTGTCGAGCGAGTCCTCGTCCGTGGCGATGACGTGCAGCACGGGGTAGCCGCGGGGCTCGTCCTCCATGATGTCGATGCGGCCGCGCGACACGAACTTGGGCGAGTTGTCGTTGTAGTCCTCGATGAGGATGCGCGCCGTCACGGAGGCCTGGCGCCGCTTGGTCTCGTCGCGCGGCTGGTCGGACGCCGTGACCACCAGCGTGAACTCGAGGTGCTCCTCGTAGTCGAGCGGCGCCATGAGCGTGAGCATGCCCGTCGTCGAGTCCAGCTTGAACACCTTCTTCGGCGACTGCTGCGTGAGCGCATACTGCAGATAGCCGTTGTCACCCGAGTCGAGGTCGGTGGCCGTGAAGTTCCAGACGGGCGTGCCGATGGCGGTGTTCTCGCTGATGGAGAAGATGATGGGGTCGTCCTTGAACACGGGCGACTGGTCGTTCTCGTCCTGCACCTCGATCTTCACGTTGATGATGGAGCTCTGCGGGTTGGTGGAGGACGCGTCCACGGCCTTCACCTGCAGCATGTACTCGGCCGTGAGCTCGAAGTCCACCTCCCTGGCCGTGAACACCTGCCCCGTCGTCTTGTTGATGTCGAACGTGCCGAAGGTGTTGCCCGACAGGATCGTGTAGGTGACGCGGCCGTTCTCGCTGGCGTCGCGGTCCACGGCGATGACGGAGCCCACCTCCTCGCCCACGCCCACCCCTTCCTTCACCCGGAAGGTCATGGACGACGCCGGGAAGGTCGGACGGTTGTCGTTCAGGTCCAGCACCTCGATCTGGATGAGCTTGGTGACGTTCCTCGGCGGGTTGCCCTGGTCGCTCGCCATCACCACCACGCGGTACTCCTGCTTCGCCTCGTGGTCCAGCACCTGCGGGCGAAGAGAGCAGGTCGTCGGCGTCAGGCAACAGGCGGAAACAAAGGCTAAAGGTGTTGCATAATCTCTTCTCCCATCTGTCTTAACCCCGAACTTAGAGAGGAAACATCGGGGGATTCCTGCCATACTATTCAATATTAACACGTTACCGGATTCCTAGTTATAGAAAAAGAAAGCGAGAAAGAGAGAGAGAGAGAGAGAGAGAGAGAGAGAGAGAGAGAGAGAGAGAGAGAGAGAGAGAGAGAGAGAGAGAGAGAGAGAGAGAGGAGAGAGAGGAGGGAGAGGGAGAGAGAAAGAGAAAGAAAGAGAAAGAAAGAGAAAGAGAAAGAGAAAAAGAGAGAGAAAGAAAAAAGTGACAAAGAAAGAAAGAGAGAGAAAAAAAAACAGAGAAACAGAGTCGTAAACACAAACAAAGAAAAACAGAAACAGACACAAAGACAACACAAAAAAAAAAAAACAGAAGATCATCACATCTCCTCACCACAGACAAACACAATGCCACTGACCTTGGTGGTGGTGATAATACCCGTCGTGGGGTTGATCGTAAAGGCAGAATCATCATCGGAATCATCGTTGGTGATGAAGGAATACGTAATAGACGCATTATTCCCTTCGTCCCGGTCGGTGGCTCGAACCTACGCAAAGGGGGGAGGGGGGGGGAGGGTTAATTCATTGTAATAAGTAGAATCGCGATCGGAGTAATAGTGGCAGGTGTTGGGTGTGGGTTGTAGGAGGGATAATGGTTGTTGTTGTAGTAGTAGTGGTTGTAATCGCGGTTGTAGTTATAGTATTATTAGTAGTGGTAGTAATGATAGTAGTGATAGTAGTAGTAATGGTGGTAGTAGTTGTAATAGTAGTAGTAGTTTTAGTAATAGTAATAGTTGTAATAGTAGTAGTAGAGTAATGATATTCGTAGCGATATTAGTGGTGGTAATGGTAGTGGTAGTACTAGTTGTAGTGGTTGTAGTAGTATGATGGTGGTGGTGGTGATGGTGGTAGTGATATTGGTGGTGATGGTGGTGGTGGTGGTGGTAGTTATATTGGTGGTGATGGTGGTGGTGGTGGTGGTGATGGTGGTGGTAGTAATAATAGTGGTAGTAGTAGTATGGTAGTAGCAGTAGTAGCAAGTGTAGCTGTGATAATAATGATAAAACGGTTATAGCAATATTGATCAAGGTGATGATGACCATAAGGAAAACATTTAAAATTTCAATAAAGGTCATGATATTGACAATGATGATAATGATACAGGCGATGACGATAATAAAAATCATGATAATGGTGATAATATTAATATTTCTACTATGGATAATAGTAACAACAATAATAATAGCAGTGATAATATCAACAATGATTGCAAGACCAATAATATCAAGAAAAAGATAAACTATAATAATAATACTTGCACTTGCAGTACTAATCAGCCAGTTATGACTACTGCCTCTTCTACAGTTTAATAATTACGTGTAAAATAACAACGTCGATGAAAGCCATTACATCAGTCATCGCGTTTGGGTCCCAGTCTCCCCGGCTCTCACCTGCAGGACCTCGGTGCCGGCGGGCTGCTCCTCCCTCACGCTGACGGAGGGCTCCCTGGGCTCGATGAAGGTGGGCGAGTTGTCGTTGACGTCGGTGACCAGGACGCGCACGGTGGCGTGGGCGTGGCGTGGCGGCCGCCCCTCGTCGTGCACCTCCGCCGTCACCTCGTAGACCGCCTTCAGCTCGCGGTCCAGCGACACGCGCGTCACGATCTCGCCTGTGGGAGGAAGGGCGCTGGTCAGGACTCGGAGAGACAAGAGAGGGAGGGACGCGAGGCGCGGCTATTTCTGCTCGAGCTGCGCGCGAATTCCCTGGCGAGCAAGTAAACAACGAACAAACGCAGAGCTGGCAGGCTGCGCAGGAAGCAAGCCCACAAGCATACAGAGGAGCAGGTGCGGCGAGGCCGAGCGAGGCCGAGCGAGGCCGTGCGTGCTCCCGAGAGCCCGACGGCGCGGAGAGAGCGAAGTGAAGTGAGCAGCGAGGCAGCCGCGAGGCGGAGTGTGCGTCAGATGTAGTAAAAAGGATGTGGGAGAGAGGCGGGCGGGCAGGGGGAGGGCGTCGCTGTGTGGGGTAGCGCTGCGCCCTGGGAGGTAGGTGGTGGTCATGGCCGCTACCTGTGCCGGTGGCAGGTGGTGACACTACACCACCTGCGCTGACCCCGGGCCTCGCCACCCCCCCGCGCCCCCGCCCTCCTCGACCCGACACGGAGCCCGAGTCGCCGACTCATCCATCACGGCGGCGGCCGGCGACTCGGCGGCGGCGAAACAAAAGGGGAAGGAGCGATGCTGACTGAAAATGGCTGTATGCGTGGGGGCGCGGCGCCCCCCGTGGCGCAGGGTGAATGGCGGGGCCGGCGTGGCATGCCAACATACACGCCTACACCGGGGAGCACCACAGGACGCGCCCCGGCCCGCCCCAGACAACCTTATTATCCAGACAACCTAATGTGAGGCCGATTTTTGTGCCAATAGGCAATAAGGCATGATTAGGAGGCGCCCCGCCGCGGCGCCGGCCACCCCGACGCGTGCAGGGACCTCGCTGATAACATCGCTGCTAATATCGGACAAATCGCGTCCAGCGGGGCGCCTCCGACGCCGCTCGAGCCAATCGCAGCCGAAGCCTCGTCATTTACTCGTTGCCATTGGCTGCGACACGGCCTCCGCCCGCCGTCGGACTCGGCTGACCTCGGGCACCCTGGCTCCGGCGCGAGGCTGGCCGTGTCACTCGAGGAGCGCCGAGGGGCGCCGGGACCTGCGCCTCGCCCTCAGCGTCCTCGCGCGGCCCTTATCTCGGGCCATCTCCTGCGCCGCTTCTCGCCGTCATCCTCTCCCTCGCTTGTCTTCTGTCATCGTCGTCGCGAGGCCTCGTTGCCGCGCTTGTCTGTCGGCGTCGCAGCTGCGGGTCGCGTCCCGCCGCGGCAAGAGGAAGGGCGGCGGCCCTTCAGGAGCGGCGCCGCTGGTGGCGGCACGACGCTCGGGAACAATCAGGCAACTGCTGTTAATCAGATACTTAGCATTCATACACACACACACGTGTATATATATATATATATATATATATATATATATATATATATATATATATATATATATATGAACATATATATATATATATATATATATATATATATATATATATATATATATATAATATATTGTGTATATATATATATATATATATATATATATATATATATATATATATATATATATACACACACACACACACACACACACACACACACACACACACACACACACACACACACACACACACACACAATTATATATATATATATATATATATATATATATATATATATATATATATATATATATATATATAACACATATGTATACATATATGTATACATACACACACATATATCCACACATTCGCCATATACACTAGATTCACAGTAACTGTGCATTATATATGCCACAGATCCCGGACGCCAAAGCCCGTCCATCCCTCACCCAACCTTGCCCCCGCCCGCGCGCGCGCCCGCACTCCCGAGGGGGGGGGAGGGGGAGGTGGCCAGGGAAGGCTGGCGAGAGGTGACATCAGTGTAACATTCATGTCAGATGTTGATCCGCATTTTTGCTGGTCTTGGCGGCGCGTCCACCACGCTGAGCCAAGTTTTTGTTGTCCGGAGCTGACGACTTAATCTCGCGGCCGCTCCTGCTGCTCCTGCTGTCCGCTCGCCGCTGCCGAGCCCATTACCCGAAGCCCCGAGCGGGACGCGGCGCTCCACGAAGGCTTTGCCGAGCACGACCAGGCGGGGCCGATGAGGAAGGCGGCGGCGCAGGGAGGGCGAGGGGACAGGGAGGGGACAGGGCGCCGCGCCGGATACGGAGGCGCGCTATGAAGGAGGGGGAGACGGAGATGCGAGGGGCGTTGTGAGGGAGGAGAGAGAGGGGGAGAGGGAGATGCGAGGGGGAGCGTTGTGAGGGAGGAGGAGAGAGAGGGAGAGAGGGAGATGCAAGGAGCGTTGTGAGGGAGGAGGAGAGAGAGGGGGAGAGGGAGATGCAAGGAGCGTTGTGAGGGAGGAGGAGAGAGAGGGGGAGAGGGAGATGCGAGGAGAAGAAAAGAGAGAGGAAGGCCAGCCGAAAAGAAGGAGATGCAAGGACGAGGCAAAGGGAGAAGAGCTTGGGTGTTCAAGAGCTGCCAAACCCGCCCCGCTGCGAGAGCTGGGCGACGAAAAGGGCCAAAGCGAAGGAGGACGAGAGAAGGGAAGGTAGATGGCGCTGAGGATGAAAAGCTGAAGGTAGAGCTGGGACGGCGGTGGGGGGGGAGGGGGAGAGGGGTTGAGGGATGAGGGATAAGGGGGTGACAGGGGTGAGGGGGAGGGGGGTGAGGAGGGAGGGGGTCAGGATGATACGCAAAAGTTCAGCACTTGTTGTGTAGGAGGCCAGTTAGTCCGCGAGAGAGCTCTTGTGTCCCACCCTTCGTCTTGCTCGAGTATCATCACTCATTTCTAGCAAATAATCTTCGGCCACCAGAGAGGAGGAGTAGGAGGAGGAGGAGGAGGAGGGGGAGGGGGAGGAGGAGGAGGAGGAGGAGGAAGGGGAGGGGGAGGAGGAGGAGGTGGAGGAGGAAGGGGAGGGG
>NC_051396.1:47591135-47593635 GCF_015228065.2 Penaeus monodon
ATTCGTGGTCGAGGGACGAGGCGGTGCTGATGACGCCGCTCTGACTGTTGATGCTGAAGTAGCCGTTCGGATCGCCGGAGTATATGTTGTAGCGCATTTCGCCGTCTCCTGAAGAAGGGAGGTAAAGGCTGATTAATGGGGAGGTCGTTGCTTCTCCGCGCGTAGGTAGGACGAAGACAAGAAAAGAAAGAAAAAAGAAAGGAACAATTCACTTCACGACTGATAACTACAAAAACAAAACAAAAGCACACGTGTATCCATACAATCATTAATCTACAACAACAACTTTCTCAAAGATCCAAAAACTAGATAAACAGAATAAAAGACAAATACACAGAATGAACAAATGAACAAAGAGAGGAACAGAAAAAAAGAAATCGATCAGTACCTCTGACGCTGGAAGTAGCCCTGACGGTGCCGACCACGAAGCCGACGGGGACGCTTTCCTCGGCGTTGAAGGTATACCGCGGCTTCTCGAAGATCGGAGGCTCCTGGTTCGAGTCGATGACCGAGATGGCCACCTCCGCTTCGCTGGCCGACCTGCGGGGGGGGGGGGGAGTTGGAGATTGAGACGCAGGGATTGGGAGAGAAAATGGATACTCTGATTTACGCTACAGAGGTTTGAGAAGGTAAACGTATTTTCTGAAAATTACAAGGGGAAAAGAAGGTAAAATATGTATTCCCGATTCCCATTCCAAGAAGCTAAGAGAAGGTAAAACGTACTTTCTCGATTCTCAATAGAAGGGGAAGAGAAAATAAAACATATCCTCTCGATTCCCACTTTAGGACAAGAGAAGATGAAAACACATCTTCTCGAAACCCATTACAAGAGAGAAGAAAAAGCAAACATATCTTTTCGATTCCCATTACAGGTGAGCTTACAGTAAGCTTCCCTAACGCCCAGCTGAGCTCCGAGTCACGAGAGCCGTACCTGAGGCCGGCGCCGTCCCGAGCAGAAACGTTGATGTGGTACATCGGCGTCGACTTCGAGAGAGGATGCTTGACGAAGATCTCTCCCGTCTTGCCGTTGATGGTGAAGATTCCGGCGTCGTTACCGCTCATGATTTCGTAAGTCACCTGCGAAAGACGATTTTTTGTTTTGTTATTATTATTATTATTATTACTATTATTATTATTTTATTTATTTATTTATTTTTTTTTTTGGGGGGAGGGTATGCAATACGTCAAGATTCGGGTTTGATGAGAAAATGAGAGCAGACGATTCAAGTAGATTAAAAAAAAAATAAAAACGTATTCTCTTTCTTTCTGTCTGCCTGCCTCTCTCTCTCTCTCTCTCTCCTCTCTCTCTCTCTCTCTCTCTCTCTCTCTCTCTCTCTCTCTCTCCCGCCCTCCCTCCCTCCCTCCCTCCCTCCCTCCCTCTCTCTCTCCCTCTCCCCTTCATTTCTTCCAACCTCCCTCCCTGTCACTCATTTACTCTCTTCCTTCCTTCCACCCTCCCTCCCCCTTTCCCTCCTTCCTTTCCTCTCTCCCTCCCTCCCTTTCCCTCCCTCTCTCCCTCACCTGGCCGTAGATCCCCGCGTCCTTGTCCGTGGCGACCACCACCACCACGGGCGACGAGGAGGAGTGCTGTTCCCTGAGCGACACGTTGTACTGCTTCGGGTAAAACACGGGGAGGTTGTCGTTTACATCTACCAGCTGGATCTTCACGGCGGCTGTTGTGCTGAGTCCACCTGCGGGTTCAGAGGGATGGGGGAGAGGGTTCAGTTGGGGTGTTGGTTGCGTTGGGGGAGGGGAGGGGGGGGGGGGGAAGGGGGGGAGGGAAGGAGGGGAGAGAGAGGGAGGGAAGGAGAGAGAGAGGAAGGGAAGGAAGGAGGGAGGGAAGGAGGGTAGGGAGGGAGGGAAGGAGGGAGAGAGAGGGAGGGAAGGAGGGAGAGAGGGAGGGAAGGAGGGGAGAGAGAGGGAGGGAAGGAGGGAGGGAAGGAGGGAAGGAGGAAGGGAAAGAGAGAGGGAGGGAAGGAAGGAGGGAGAGAAGGAGGGAAGGAGGGGAGAGAGAGGGAGGGAAGGAAAGAAAAGAAAAGGAGAGAGGAAGAATGAAAAAAAGGAATAGAGGAAGGGACGCACAAAGAAATAAATAAATAGAGAGAAAGACACAGTGGAATAAAGCAATGCATAAAGAAGAAAAGAAAGAGAGGAAAGAGGTAATAAAAGGTGAAAGGACGATGAAGGAGAAGTTGATGATCAACGAACGAATGAAATGAAAACGAAGATAAGAAAACAAGATTAAAGATAAGGTTTCATTCGTGAATTACAGAAAATATATTTCGTTTTCGTTATAAATTCAATGTAATTTAATCAGTAAATATAAGTTATGAATAGTAGAAAATAGATTTTATTTTCGTTATAAATTCGATGTATAATTCATTCACTAATTTCAGTCATGGAGAGTAGATTTTTTTCGTTATAAATTCAATGTATTTTATTAACAAATTTCAATTATGAATAGTAGAATTTTTTTTTTTATCTTTGTTATAAATTCAAT
>NC_051396.1:47596135-47606135 GCF_015228065.2 Penaeus monodon
CCCCGACGACTTACCCCTCGAAGGAAAAAAATAAAGAAATCTTGAGACGATCGATTTTTTTTCCCCCGAACGATTTTCCCCCTTTCCTGCTCGAGATGGTTGAGACGGAGCCGGGCGAGGCGTCGAGCAACGGCAATGGAGACGAAAGAACGTGTCTTATCCGTTCGTGGCCTCGTCCCTCGGGTCGCGAAGGGGCGCTCGAGGCCGGGTGTTCGGGAACGAGATTGATGATCGGGACAATTACCTTTACCGTCGTCCTTATCGTCTGTGCGCCTATCGATTCGTCATTATGTCTACGAGCGATAGCATTATCGTTGCCATCAACAGCAACATCATGGTGAGGGTAATGGTGTTATCGAAGCCGGATTATTAGGACCTACAGCGCCATCCGAGGACGGCTGCAGCGCCCGGGCGGAGGCAGCCTGGGGGGGAGGGGGAGGGGGGAGGGGGAAATGGGCCAGGCCGCACGGCAGAAGACACACCGACGCGCGCAGAGCCGACAGGAGGTTCGGCCAAGGATGGCTGACTCCTTCCGTGACGAGGATGAGTCCTGACACGACGGAGGATTTCCTGTTGAGGACGCTTTGACCCCTGGCGCCCTCGCACCTCCCCTCCCTGACCAGTCCTCCGAGCTGCTCGCTGCTCTGGCTACGGCGCGATCTTCCCAATTATTTCCCGCTGAAGCTCCCTCCAAGACAACACCCTCTCCATTCCTGTCTCTTCTCTCTCTCTCTCTCTCCTTTTCTCCGTCTCTCCTTCCCCCTCTCTTTTCTTGTCCTCGCCACAATAGCGCCCCTCCTCCCGCGCCCTAACTCTTCTCGGCGACAGCCCTAATCCGCCCTCAACGATATGCCTACACAAGGCTGACCCCAACCTGCTCCTCCTCCCCCGCTCGCTCGCTTGGAGAAAAAAATCGAATTAAACGAGATAGCGGTATAATCTCGCGATAGAAAGAAAGAAAAAAAAAAGAAGGAGAACAGAAAGAGAGAGAGAAAATAAAAGCGCAGACTCAAACCGATGCGAACGCATGGGAAGACGAAAAGAAGAAGAATAAAAATAATCGCGAGGGATTTTTCCACCTGCCGATTCTCTTCTGGTTGAGCGATCGTCGAGGCGGGTTCTCTTCCTCCCCTCAAATGTGTCGACTTTTCTTGCCGGCCAAACGCTCCCTCGAAGTATTGTTTGCCACGATACTTGGCTAATCTCAGATTCCCACTTCCCAAGCCAAATATTTTTCCCCCTTAGTCTCTATCTTTTTTTCTTTTCTTTTTAACGTGAGGGATAAATGTTGCTTGGCCGTGCTTCAAGTCGACAGGGTGGTGAGCGATAAGCTTTCCACTCAGTCTCTTCTGCCCCTTGAAACCCCGGGCATGATCCCCGCCCCCGCCGACCCACGCGCGCCATTAACATAATCAATAATTGAGAGAGAATAATTACAGGACCCGGTCACATTTTCACGAAATTCGTTCCTGCCTCCCGCTCCCCGCCCCCCCGCCTCCTCCTCCATAGGACACACACGTCCCACGACCCGACGGGGATCCCGACGTTGCGAAAATCCCTCAGGTGTAGTAGTAGGCCTTTGTGCGACCGCGTCCTCCCCCGACAGGTCACACGGGATTCCATCAGGGAAGGAAGCCCCTTGACCCCTGACCCCGACCGGTCACTGCTGGCGTAGGGGGCGGGGCAGCACTATGGGGCAAGGGGGCCCGACCGATTATGGAACGGCGGAAAGGAATGTAGACGGCAAATGCGGGGAAGAAGCTTAAGCCACAAACAGGGATTCGCGGAGACAAAATCCCGCCGACAGAACACGAGACTAAACGCGAGAGTAAACAAGCACACCGAACTCCAGTAAAGCCATCGCTACGACCCACTCGGGAGTCATACCATTACGAACGACCCCCCCAAAAAACTATACCGAAACTCTACTGCTCATTGATCTCGAGGTCACGTGCAGGGAAGTGGCCCTGGCGTGGCTCCCAGGGCGATGACCCGACGCCAACAGGTGGGCAAATGACTCAGACGGAGAAGGGGCCTCGACGTTCAAAGGTTCCAGAGAGGCGTTAAGGCAACGCAGACGCTTTCGGTAAACAAATGCTTCACGCACGATCCTAAGAGAGAAAACTCATAAATACACACAAAACCAACACAGGGCGCGTAACAGAAGAAAAAAGACTCGTTGATTTCTGACGCGACCTCCGAATAAGCATGAGCCGCGTTACTTAGGAAAAGTTACGAGTTCTTTTTTCTTAAACACAACGAGTCAAGTCTGTGTAAATATTGTGCTATATATAACCATTATCACACGTATGCTTAGGTATGTGTGTGTGTGTGTGTGTGTGTGTGTGTGTGTGTGTGTGTGTGTGTGTGTGTGTGTGTGTGTGTGTGTGTGTGTGTGTGTGTGTGTGTGTGTGTGTGTGTGTGTGTGTGCATATATATATATATATATATATATATATATATATATATATATATATATATATATATATATATATATATACATATATATATATATATATATATATATATGATATATATATATATGTATAATATATATATGATATATATGATATATATGATATATATGATATATATATATGATATATATATATATATATATATATATATATATATATATATATATATATATATATATATATAGAGAGAGAGAGAGAGAGAGAGAGAGAGAGAGAGAGAGAGAGAGAGAGCAAGATAGAGATAGAAACCAAGAGAGAGGCACAGAGACAGAGACATAGAGACAGACACACACACACACACACACACACACACACACACACACACACACAGAAACAGAACGAGGCTGCGAAAAAACGAGAAAGAGAACAAGCAAAAATCCACGAAAGAATACGAGCGAGAGACTCCGAGAGAGAGCGAGATACCGCGAGAAAGAGCGAGAGACCGCGAGAACAAGCAAGAGACCGCGAGAACGAGCGAGAGAGAGCAACAGACCGCGAGAACGACCGAGAGAGAGCGAGAGACCGCGAGAACGAGCGAGAGACCGCGAGAACGAGCGAGAGACCGCGAGAACGAGCAAGAGACCGCGAGAACGAGCTGGCGAGCAGCCTAATGATACGCGTCGCGGCTCAGTCTGTCCCCGGGCGTATCGCAGATCACAGCATCAGCAGAACATCTTCCCGAGAAACTGCTGGTCCAACGTCGCTTAATTATTTAGGCAGACTTTGACAGACATCGCGGAGGGACTTATCTCATGCAACCCTTGGCCTCGAGCGGCTCTCTGCCTCTGCATTTCGCTTTTTTTCCATTATTTATTATCCTCTTCTCTCTTGCGCCCCTATGTCGCCTCGCCCGCCTTGTTTTGTGTGTTTTTTTCTTATTTTATTTACCTGTTCTTTTGTATTCCGTTTGGTGGTTTCTTCTTGTTTCTTCGTCTCTCTGTTTCTGTGTATTTATCTGGCCTTTTTCTCTCCCTCTCCTTCTCTTTCTTCCCTCCTCCATCTTATATTGAAATCAGAAAGAAAATAAGTTTCTCATAACCGTATTTGTGGTTCCTTTCTATCTTTTTCCTTTCCCACATTTCATTTTAAAAAAGAAAAGAAAAATATACTCATTTCACCGAGTTTTCATCCTGTTTGTCTACCCTCGTCTTTATCTCTTCCACGCCTTCTATCGTTATTTGTTTCTCCTTCCCCCTACCAGTCGCTCGGGCACCCCCACCCCCCGCCCTCCCCTCCTCCTAACCCCCGCGGCCTCGCCCCGCCCCCCCTTCAGCTCGGCCCCGCCCACAAAATGACAAGAGTGCTGCAGCAAGTAATAATTTAGACTAATCCTCAGTCCGTATTAATTATCACCAGGCTGGCACGCCGCTCCCTCTGGCTTATCACTAAACGCAGACAATTTTTGATCTTTCACACCCCTGCCGTAAGGGTGATAACTTAGAGCAATAATACCACAGTGTTTGAGCAAATATGTGTTCAATGTCGCCATGATTTAAGGGTCACGCCTGCAACCCCTTCCGAACGAGAGGATCCCGGCGGCGCGTCGAGGGATTTTGAGCCCAATGGCGCCCGGGCGGAGGGGCGAGAGTCCCCGAAAGCGTCTGAGCTGCGATTGACAGGTGCCACTCACCAGCTTTGGTTCAGGTAACTGCGTCTTCGCCAGTTACCAGTCATCGTAGTTTTCTGGCGGGTTACTCTCGTTATTTAATAGCAGAGGGATGGCGGAGTTACTTGTGTTTCAAGTATACAGCGATTTTCTCTTTTATTTTGACTTTTTTTCTCTCTCTAATTCTTACACAAACACACACACACACACACACACAAACGCACACACACACACACATAAACACACACACACACACACACACACACACATTATATAAATACGTATCATCACCACATGCGACACTTTTGGAACAGCGACGGACCGCGCGTTTGCGTCCCATGGAAATCGGTCTCCAGCTTCTTTGCCCATTTATATCGAGTCGCCGCTGCCTTTAAAAACCACTTACGAAATTACCGACGACCTCTTGCCACTGCCGAAATAAGATTGCAATTCTTTTACATTACGTATTTAAGACACTAATGGAAGCGCTGCCACGGCGAGGCCGCAGTAATACCATTAACTCTAATTATATGTTTGATATAAAGCAAAATACAGACTGCGTCCACTATTAACGCGGGTGACAGATGAGAAAGTGTGGCTTTAGGGGAATCCGAAGCTGTTTAAGGAGGATGCGTCGGGCCCACAGGCGGACTCGATCCCACTTCGCCTCAAGATGGCGCTCGTTTCACACCTTTATATCTTCAGCGACATCATCCCTCACGCATACGGACACACGCATGCACGCGATGCAAATGTATTCTCATGCAGCAGAGAGAGAGAGAGGGAGAAAGAGAGAGAGAGAGAGAGAGAGGAGAGAGGAGGAGAGAGAGAGAGGAGAGAGAGAGAGGAGAGAGAAGAGAGAGAGAGGAGAGGAGAGAGAGAGGGAGGGAGAAAGAGAGAGAGAGAGAGAGAGAGAGAGAGAGAGAGAGAGAGAGAGAGAGAGAGAGGGAGAGAGAGCGAGAGAGAGAGAGAGAGAGAGAGAGAAAAGAGAGAGAGAATAGAGAGAGAGAGAAGAGAGAAAGAAGAAAGAGAGAGAAAGAGAGAGAAGAAGAGAGAGAAAAGAGAAGAGAGAGAAGAGGGGAGGGGGGAGAGAGAGAGAGAGAGAGAGAGAGAGAGAGAGAGAGAGAGAGAGAGAGAAAGAGAGAGAAAGAGAGAGAAAGAGAGAGAAAGAGAGAGAGAGAGAGCGCCTCAGCTTCAGGTAAGAGTCACCTCCGTATTATTAGAGGTCGTGACGATGACATATTGTTGGCCAGAGCGACGCAAGGCATGGCGACCGAGACCGCCACCTGCCAACAGTAGCAGGAACCGCGTCGCCAATTAGATCCGCATTAAGAAAGAGAGAAAAGAAAAGAAAAGAAAAGAAGAGAAAAAAAAGAGAAAAGAAAAGAAAAGAGAAAAGAAAGAAAAGAGAAAAGAAAAGAAAAGAAAGAAAAAAGAGAAGAAAGGAAAAAGAAAAGAAGGGAAGAGAAAAGAAAGAAAAAATAAAATAAAATGAAATAAAATAAAATAAAATAAAAGAAAAGAAAAGAAGAGAAAAGAAAAGAGAATCACGAAGAGTGTGAAGGTTGATAAGAAATTATTATTAATAATAAAAATGAGTAAATGATAAAAAGGGTAAATAGTAATATATATATATATATATATATATATATATATATATATATATATATATATATATATATATGTATATTAATAAAGAGGATTAAATAGCAAAACAAAAGTAAATAGAAAGAATAAATAGAAAAAAATAGTAATAAAGATGAGCAAATATCAGAAAACGGAATCGCAACAAAACGTCGACTTTCCTCGAAGCGCTTGCAGCTGATTCGATTCCGAGCTCGATCCTGTTTAGCGGCGAGATTCGGGGCCTCAGAGTCCTTAGAAACCCAAGCCACGAAGTCAAGAGTCCTTTCGGGGTCTTAGAAACCCAAGCCACGAAGTCAAGAGTCCTTTCGGGATCTTAGAAACCCAAGCCACGAAGTCAAGAGTCCTTTCGGGGTCTTAGAAACCCAAGCCACGAAGTCAAGAGTCCTTTCGGGGTCTTAGAAACCCAAGCCCCAACTTTAGAGTCTTTCTTCAGTCCTTAGAAACCGCGAAGAGTCCTCACGGGGTCTTAGAAACCCAAAGCCACGACGTGCAAGCGATCAAGAACGACTCACTTCGCGTCCGTTGTGCCTGTTTCTTGCGGCCGCCCCCCCTCTCTCCGCGCCCGTGGGAGTGACTCCCTCTTTTCTCTCTATCGTCGAAGAGGGAGACATAAAAGTACTTTTCCTCCCGCGCGTTTGAAAGCGATGGCGGTCCAGTGGAGTGCGATGGCGAGCGATTCCAGCTGCGCCACGAGATGCAAGGGAGATAAACAGAATCGACATTGGAAAATCTGCGTCACGGATTTTGTGGTCGGATGGCGAGATGCGACCGATTCAAGGCCGTTGGACGTCGCTACGGATTTTGGAATTCATAGTGTTTTTCCTTTTCCTTTTTTCAGTTTCTCTCTCTCTCTCTCTCTCTCTCTCTCTCTCTCTCTCTCTCTCTCTCTCTCTCTCTCTCTCTTCCTATCTTCCCTCATTCGTTTATTTAGTCGTCTACATTCATTCGCTATTCTCAAAAAATATACCATTTGTGAAAATAAACGTTTAGCTTTTTTGAGTAAATGCGGTGGAGATTATCTATTTTATCTGTCCATCAATCTATCTATATATTGCGCACGCACACACACACACACACACACACACACACACACACACACACACACACACACACACACACACACACACTCGTATACGTACACGTGTGAGTGTGTTTACGTGTATGCGCACCTGTCACCTCACTTGTTCTCTGCTCCTTCTCTCGGCGCGACACTTTGAGCGTCTCTGATTTTTCCAATTCTCATACTTGGCAGCGTCCATAAAATGCCTATAAAAGTCAAGCATAAGACCATCAAGCGGAGCGAGACAAAAAAAAAAGGAAAAAAAAAAACAAGACACAAAAAGAAGGGAAGCAATGAGAGAGAGAGAGAGAGAGAGAGAGAGAGAGAGGAGAGAGAGAGAGAAGAGAGAGAAGAGAGAGAGAGAGAGAGAGAGAGAGAGAGAAGAGGGGAGAGAGAGAGAGAGAGAGAGAGAGAGAGAGAGAGAGAGAGAGAGAGAGAGAGAGAGAGAGAGAGAGAGAGAGAGGGAGGGAGGGAGGAAAAGAGAAAAAGAGAGAGAGAGAGAGGAGAGAGTGAGGGAGATGAGAGAGAGAGAGAGAGAGAGAGAGAGAGAGGGACGAGTCGAAAAAGCGTCCAGCTTGGGGACCTCCATTACGCGCTCCATCAGCATCATGAGGCCGGGAGATAAGGGGCTGTGATTTTGCCCCTAACCCTCTTCTCTCTCTCTCTCTCTCTCTCTCTCTCTCTCTCTCTCTCTCTCTCTCTCTCTCTCTCTCTCTCTCTCTTTCTATCGATATCTTTATCTCGCTCTCTCTACTTTAGTGTTCTCATTTCCACCCTCCTTCCCTCCCTCTCCCTCTATCTCTCTCTCCCTCCTTTCCTCTTCCTCCCTCTCCCTCCCTCTTCCTATCCCTCTCTCCCTCTCCCTCCTTCTCTCTCCCTCTCCCTCCCCACCTCCTCCTCCTCCTCCACCCCGACGGGAGCACAGCGACGAGCACCCACTCCCGCCGCCTGCTAATTACAACTGACTCGCAGGCGGCGCTGGCGTGCGTCGAGAAATTCGTCATCACAGGCAGATCGGCGGGGACAATCTCCTGCCGCGCGAGCAAGCCATTCCGAGCCTTAAGACTGAGAGGAAGGAAGGGCGAGAGTCCCCTGGCAGGAGATTTATGGTCGCCGCGCTCATCAATCATGGCCAAGCAAGAGAAGGGACGAACTGAAACGATTTAATGAGAGTTGTCGAAAAAAAAAGAAAAATGAAAAAAGAAAAAAAAAATTGCTGTGGCTGTCTTAGGAGACGCACTGGAAGGAAGAGTTTGGAAGATTTGAAAGACAAGAAAACTGGAATTAAAACGTAATGGTCATTTCCTTTTGATAACGTCAATAATGACAATTAATCATAATCATAACATGCTAATGAGAGAGATGATCAGGATGGGGATGGCGAATAACAATAATGGTATGGATAATAATAACAATGATGATAATGGTAATAATAATATGATAGTAGTAATGATAACCATAAAAAATAATAATAATAATGATAATAATAATAATAATAATAATAATAATAATGATAATAACAAAAATAATAATAATAACAATAACAATAATAATAATGATAATAAATGAAAAAGGTAGTAGTATCACTTCTAATAGAAATAGCCAAACAACAACAACAACAGCAACAACAACGACAACAATACGATAATAAGAAATAAAAAAAAAATAATGAAAAATACCGATAATAACAATAAATATGATATCGATGTGGTAAACTTAATAACGAGGAAACGAGTTGAGTGATATATATATATATATATATATATATATATATATATATATATATATATATATATATATATATATATATATATATATATATATTATACAGGAATTATCGATAACAATAATACTAATAATAACAATAGTAGTAAACATCAAAACAAAAATGAGATGAAGAAGAAGAAGAAGAAGAAGAAGAAGAGCAGGAGGAAAAGGAGGAAGAAAAGGAAGAAGAAGAAGAAGAAGAAGAAGAAGAAGAAGAAGAAGAAGAAGAAGAAGAAGAGGAAGAAGAAGAAGAAGAAGAAAAAGAAGAGAAAGAAGAAGAAGAAGAAAAACAACAACAACAACAATAACAACAACAACAAGAATAAGAACTGCAACAACAACAAAAGCAAGAGCGAGAGCGAGAGCGAGAGCGAGAGCGAGAGCGAGAACATACACACAGACCGAGAGGCTTCATTGACCCTGCCTGCCTGTCACTCTGTCTCTCCGCTTTTGCTCGACGTCGTGAAACTTTGCGTGATTCGCCTTCGCATGGAGGATGGAAGATGGAGGAGGAAGGGGGGCAGAAGAACGGAGGGAGGAAGAACGAGGAAACGAAGGAAGGAGAGCGGAGAACGAGGACCGAAGGACGAAGGAAGGAGAACGCATAACGAGGAAAGGAAAACGGAGAAGAACGAAAAACTCATAACGGAAAACGAAGAACGGAAAACGAAAAACGCTTAACGAAGAACGAAGAACGGAAAACGCTTAACGAAGAACGAAAAACGAAAAAATAATAACGATAAACAATAAGAACAGGGAACGGAGGAGGACGGATGGCCAGGCGGCGCAGATAAATCACGCGGCTTCTCTCAGGGCTGGCTGGGAGGAGGAGGAGGAGGAGGAGGAGGAGGAGGAGGAGGAGGAGGAGGAGGAGGAGGAGGGGGAGGAGGAGGAGGAGGAGGAGGAGGAGGAGGAGGAGGAGGAGGAGGAGGAGGAGGAGGAGGAGGAGGAGGAGGAGGAGGAGGAGGAGGAGGAGGAGGAGGAGAAGGAGGAGGAGGAGGAGGAGGAGGAGGAGGAGGAGGAGGAGGAGGAGGAGGAGGAGGAGGAGCAAGAGGAGGAAGAGCAGGAGGAGGAGGAGCAGGAGGAGGAGGAGCAGGAGGAGGAGGAGAAGGGTCGTGCCCCAGGAACACAGCGGGAGAATATTTGCATAGAGAGCCCGAAGGAAGCGCCCACCGATCCCGCCCACCCCGAGCTCTCGAGGGCGGCGAGGCGGGTGGGTTGGAGGAGACGCCGAACGGACCCTCAGCGCCCTGTCGATCGGGAAGCAATTGCAATTCAGGCTGCCATGCAAGCGGCGGTCTACGGCAGCGGGATGTGGGCCTTTGCAACAATACCTCTGGAGCTAACAGGAAAAAACACCGTTTCTTCTTCTTCTTATTATTATTATTATTATTATTTCTTCTTCTTATCATTATTATTATTATTATTTCGTCTATTTCTTTC
>NC_051396.1:47611135-47621135 GCF_015228065.2 Penaeus monodon
AGAGCTCCTTGGCGGCTCTCGCACGAAAGACTCTGGCTGAGGGAAGGGGAGAGTAAAATCAACCTTACATCGGGTACGACTAAGAGCGTGTCTCGCATGCGCGGGCACCGAGGCGGGCACCCCACCCTGTCACCTGTTCTAAGTCCCGGCTCTGTCATACCCATTAATTGAGACCCGGCAAATAAATGGAATCACGGCCCCTCCAGTTTTATTACTGCAAGGTGATTTTTCTTTCTTATATTGTGACGTTGTTACGGAGGGCGTTATGAGCTGTAACGGATGGTTAGCCAATCTCGTGGAGCGAAGCGGACGGCGACAAACAAACGAGTCCACCTCGGCTTTTATCGGGAGATTTCTTTTTTTTTTCTTCTCTTTTTTTTCTTCTTCTTTTTCTTCCCTGGAACTTCTTTTTATTCCGTCTTCTTTGACGGTGTCGGTTTGTCCCCTTTTTCCTCTCCTTTTTCGTATCCTCCTGATCGGCCGCCATTATCCCGGTCAGCGTCGAGGCGATCGCCAATATACCGCCATTGCTTAAGATTCCAGGGCGTGTGGAGTCCGCCTGCGCATATCCTGGCGGCGCTGAGACGTTCCCCGCCTGTCCGGGGGCGCCCTCCTGCAGGCCGTGGGAACAGTGTTACCAGTGCCAGCCCTCATGTCCGGTATGACACCACATACCTGGCCACGCGTGACAAGTCCCAGGGGAAGGGGGACGGTGCTCGGGAGTCCGCGCACGTCCCCTCCTACGTGGACTCACTGAGACATCGGCAGGTGTCCGTCTGTGCGCCTGTCCACGGCTGACCTTCTGCGCACACACACACACACACACACACACACACACACACACACACACACACACACACACACACACACACACACACAGTGACACAGTTACGAGCAAGACCGCACGCGCACGCACTAGACCTCACTTAACTAGTGCACGTTCAGAAATCCTGTTACTTGTGCCAACTTCACAAACGCGACACTTAAAAAAAAAAAAAAAATCGTTGGTCTTCTTTTACAAAATAATGAATGAACTTGAAAATATTATTTAAAAACAAAGAAAGAGCGAAAGAAAGAAAGAAAAAATAGATACTTGGAAGTAAATCAATGGAAGAAAATAAACGTAAAGAAATATCAAAACGTAAAAAAAAAAAAAAAAATCAACGAATAAAAAAAAAAAATAGAAAATGAGAATTAAAAGACACTTTTCAAATAAACAAATAAAAACAAGTACAAATAACTGCAATAATAAGAACAAACATAAATAAAAAATAAACAAGAAATCAAAATATATACATAAATTGACATCATAAAGTGAAAAAAAAACTTAAACCGAGGAATCATTATTTTCACTCGAAGCAACAAAGCAAGTCGATTGTGATGGTCTTTGCAACATTAATCAGTATCAAAGCTTAACAGGAGGTAATAGAGATGAGAAAGGGGGAGGGGGGGGGGAGAAGGGGGAAGGGGGAGAAGGAGGAGGGGAAGAGGGGGAGGGGAGGGAGAAGGGGCAAAAGTGGAGGGGGGGGGGGATCGCTACGCACACTCCATGACGCATGGCGATTTGTACCTCCTCCCCCTCCCTTCCCCCCTTTCCCTCCCCTCCCTCCCTTTCCCTTCCCTTCCCCTCCCCCCCTTTCCCTTCCCCCTCCCCTCCCTCCCTCCCCCTTCCCCCCTCCCTTTCCCTTTCTCTCCCGCCGTAGGTAAGTTCGCGATTTTCTCTTGTGATCTATTTATCTATATATTTTACTATCCATTCGTCTATTCAATAATCTATTAATTATTATTATCACTACCATTATCGTTACCATAAATATTATCACTGTTATTATTAAATTTATAATTACTATATTTATCATCATTACTATCATTATCACGATTATCACAACCATCACTATCATCATCATTCGCAAAACTATCATCATTATCATCACTATCACTGTTTTTATCATTCTTTCTCTAACACCCCATAATGAGAGAGAGAGAAAGACAAACACAATCAAGCATTTATAAAAATAACGAAAATATCCCAAAAAATGAAAAGACAAAAATAAATAAAAGATAAATAAAAGAAAATTGAGGAAAGGAAGGAACTGCAAGCGACGAGGCAGGACACAAGGCAAGCACGGGGGGGGGGAGGGGAGGGGGGGGGGAGGATTCCTGGGTAGGGTCCTCCCTCCGACGCCTACCCCTTGACTTGAACACGGCGCCTCCACCTTCGGCCTCGGCCTCGATTCGGCCTCGGCCTCGATTCGACCTCGTCCTCGATTCGACCTCGCTCTCGGTCTCGTCCTCGATTCGACCTCGATTCGACCTTGTCCTCGATTCGACCTCGCTCTCGGTCTCGTCCTCGAATCGACCTCGCTCTCGGTCTCGTCCTCGATTCGACCTCGCTCTCGGCCTCGTCGTCCTCCTCGTTCAGAGACTTTGCTTTCTCTCTCTCTATCTATCTCTTTCTATTTCTCTCTTTCCCGGTCTGTCTGTTTCTGTTTATCTGTCTCTGTCTGTGTCTCTCTCTTTATCTGTCTCTATCTCTCTCGCTCTCGTTATCTCTCTCTCTCTCTCTCTCTCTCTCTCTCTCTCTCTCTCTCTCTCTCTCTCTCTCTCTCTCTCTTTGTCTCTGTCCCTTTCTTTGTCTTTCTCTCTCTCTTTCCCTGAATTTTTTTTGAGGGAAGAGGAAGAGGGAGAAGAAATGAGGGATAAGGAGAGAGGAAAGAAGTTGGGAGGAAGGAAGGGAAGGTGAGAGCGAAAGAGAGCGAAAGAGTAAGAGCCAGAAAGAGAAAATAACACAGCGGAGGTTCAGAACAATTCCGAAAACCCACGAAAACGTAACATACGAAAAGAAAAGAAAAGGAAAAAAAAAAAAAAAAAAAAAAAAAAAAACGAAAAAACATACGTTTCGAACCTCGATTTTTTTTTTTTTTTTATTAATCCATGTATTCATCTATTTCCTCGTTTCCGCCTTCGATTCTGATTTTACCTATTTATCAATTAATTAATTCATAAGCCAAGAGTTAAATCCACTTAGTAATTAAATCAAGAAAGAGATGAAGAGAGAAATGACTTTGAAACGCCAAGAGTCAAGAGTCAAGAGTCAAGAGTCACAGAGTAAAGAGGGAAATAGTAAAAGAGTCAAAGAAAAAAAGAGGAAAAGAGGAGAGGAAATAGTAAAAGATTAAAGAATAAGAGAATAAAGTAAGAGAGTAAAGGGAGTAAGAGAGGAAAAGAGAAAAAAATTAAAAGAGTCAAGAGTAAAGAGGAAAATGGCAAAAGAGTAAAAAGAAGAGTAGAGGAAAGAGTGAAAGATTAAAGAATAAGAGAATAAAATGTGAAAGAGAAAAAATAAAATAAAAAGATAATAAAGACGAATAAACCAAAAATCAAAGAGTAAAAGTAATAAATATAAATAAAGAGAAACAAGCAAAAAAAAAAAAAAAAATATATATATATATAAAATAAAAAATAAAAAGGAATAAAAATAAGGAATAAAAAATAAAAGAACGAAAGAGTAAAATAAAAAAAGCAAAAGAGCGAGAGAGTAGAGAGTGAAGGGAGAGTAAGAGTCAGAAAATCACAAAAAAAAAGGAATTCGAAAGACAAAAAATCATACCAATATTCCTATTAATTACCGACTGACTGAAATGTATTAAAAACTGCATCAACTTCAGAAGTATATTGGAAATTAAGTGACTGAAATATATCGAAAATTTGCGAAAAGTATTGAAATCACCGAATAAATGCAACGTCTTGAATATTACCTTTATTAAAAATACCTGAAATGTACCGAAAACACGTTGTTAGGTACGAAGTAACTGAATAAATTTTAATATTAAATAATCGACATCACGGTATAGTACAGTCGGCTGGGATGTCCCGACGTAAAGGAAAATCTGACATCATTTGGAGATTATTTAAGTGTAATTGGTGACATCAGACATCAGACAGACATCAGACGCGAATAAAAATAGTCATTAGAAATATGTATTCTTTTTTTTGGCAACAGTGAGTTATTTCATCGAATGACAAATTATGAATGTGATTCTGTTCTTGTTTCTGCGGCCTTGTTCTTCTGTGATTCTGTTCGTGTTCTTGTGGCCTCGTTCTTCTGTTATTCTGTTCTTGTTCTTGTGCCTTAGTTCTTCTTTAATTCTGTTCTTGTTCTTCTGTGATTCTGTTCTTGTTCTTGTGGCCTTGTTCTTCTGTCCTTGTGATTCTGATTCTTGTTTTTCTGTGATTCCGTTCGTGTTCTTGTGGCTCTGTTCTTCTGTTCTTCTGCTCTTGCAGGTAGGTGGAGAAGAACACGATTTCGATGACGTATTCGGTGCAAGACTGACATGACTCGATCAGATAAAAGAGACATTATTTTCCCAGGAAAGACGAAAGTATTGAAAGTTATTTCGCAAATTTCTGTATTCATTCATTCATTTATGTATTTATCTATTTTTTCCATCCATTTATGTAGTTTTTTATTCATATATTAACTTTTGTATTTATATTTTTATTCGTGTATTGATGTATTGAAAAGAAAGAGGATGTGAAAGTGTCAAAAAGTCCCGTTGATGATTCAGAGAGAGAGAGAGAGAGAGAGAGAGAGAGAGAGAGAGAGAGAGAGAGAGAGAGAGAGAGAGAGAGAGAGAGAGAGAGACTGGACCGTTCACAAAATCGATAAACGGTGATAATAACGCAAGTAAGAACAGCGAGAAATCCCAAGCGCAGGCGAAGACGAACGAAGTCCTCCGTAAATGGCCAGGCTAAGGCACCGCTCTGCCTGCAAGGTCGGCGCCCCTCCTTCCCGCCGCCCCGGCTCCTCCAGAAGGCAGAGAGAGAGAGAGAGAGAGAGAGAGAGAGAGAGAGAGAGAGAGAGAGAGAGAGAGAGAGAGAGAGAGAGAGAGAGAGAGAGAGAGAGAGAGAGAGAGAGAGAGAGGGAAAAAAATGGACTCTCCATGCCTGGGCCTCGATATCGAATCCATCAGGTGTGGGGTATATCAAGTTGCAGGCTCGTCCGCCTCTTTCCCCCTCCTCCCCTTCCTCTCTTCCATCTCGCACGTACACTTACATGTAAATGAGGATGAAGATAGACACCACGCTTCCCCTCCTCCTCCCCAGGTCCTATTAGCCTGATTATACCGAAGCCGCCTCTTGATTCGAGCTAAAATGTCCATTGATTGTAGAAAAGTTACCGCTCGCTCTGGAGGAGGAGCTGCCTCGTTCGCCGCACGGGAGTCGCTCGGGAACTGCACAGAAGCGGTTTCCTGATCGAGCCACAGGCGCCTCGTCGCGTCGCGGGTCCTTCGCTGCCCTCAGGAGCGAGGCCGACCGTCGGGCCGCGGTAAAGCCTCGGTACGGAAGAGGGAAATACTTAAGTATGTGTATTTATCCGTATTTCTTCAGTTACTTTTATAAAGATATATATTTCATTGAGTTGATAAGCGAGTGAATCTGGAGGCGAAGAGATGAAGTGAAGTGAATTGAAGTGAAGTGAAATGTCCACAGCCTCGCCGACGCGCTTACCGACCCCCCCCCCCTCCACCCCGACACCTCGCGCGAGTTCGGGAAGGACGAGTCGTGTCGTCGGGGGGGGGGGGGGGTGACAGTCCGTCCCGACGCAGGAGATTAGGTGCGGGCGGCGGTGGCAACAATTAGAGAGTGGGCGTGCGAAAGGGAGGGCGGGGGGGGGGAGGACGGTCACCACTTAGACCTCGTCACTGTCACCACGGTGTCCGACGCCGGCGAAGGGGCGGGGGCGGGACCGCGCAGGAGCCGACCTGCAGGACGCGGAGCCCGACGCTGCTGGGCGTCGTCTTGGTCCTCCAGTTTGCTCCTTCGGGAAGCCTCTTCTCTTCATTCTATTATTGTGCATGTGTTTTATATATATATATATATATATATATATATATATATATATATATATATATATATATATATATATATATATATATTATATATATATATATATATATATATATATATATATATATATAATATATATATATGTATGTATATACATATGTATGTATATATATGTATATGTATATGTATATATATATATGTATGCATATATATATATATATATATATATATATATATATATATATATATATATATGAATATGACTAAGTGAGAGGAGAGAGCCGCTAGCGCACCGCGGCCGCACAAACAGCGCGGCCGAGACCGAGGCGGCCGGCGTGGCAGCCTGTTAAAACCTATGATGCTGCAATTCTGTCCAAATCAAAGTGTCTTCTGCCTCCCCTCGCCCGTCTTGGGGTGTACGAAGTGGCCCAAGACGCATGGCCGAGAATTCCTGGCGGTTTCTACTTCTGCTGGTTTCTGTTATCACGTGTGTTTTGTGTTTTCCATCTCTTTCTGGTGGTTTCTACTTCTGGCCTTTCCAAATCTCTTCTCGCGGTTTCTGCTCTTTATGTTTTCTACCTCTTCTGGTGGTTTCTACTTCTATGTTTTCTGCTTCTTTTGAAGTTTTCGACTTCTGGCGGTTTCCACTTTTGCGTTTTCTATTTCTTCTGGCAAGGGAAAACACATGCGGTTTTTGCCCTTAAACTTTCGCAAATTCGGCAATGCTGTCCTCGTTTATTATCATTATTATTATCATCATCATTATTATTATATTACTCTTATTATCATCATAATCCTTATTATCGAATTACTACTATTATTATATTATCACTATTATTATATTATTACTATTATTGTCATTATCATTATTATGATTATCATTATCATTATTATCATTACCATTATTACTATTATAATTATCATCATTGTTATTATTATTATTACTTTTTTACATATAAGTGTCTTTCTCCTCGTAACTTCCTCAGCCTGACGTTTTTAGTGATTAACAGCGTGCGCTCCAGGCTTCTCTCTCGCCAAGTAACATGCACAAATTCGCAAGACTTTCTATTGCATGTCAGAATCCCATTCGGTCAATGATCAGTCTACTTCTCGGTGAGAGAAGTTCGGTCATCTGTTTCCTGAGAAAGAAGTCATCCTTTTCCCGAGAGAAAAGTTGGGTCATCCTTTTCCTGAGAGAGAAGTTGGGTCATCCTTTTCCCGAGAGAGAAGTTGGGTCATCCTTTTCCTGAGAGAGAAGTTGGGTCATCCTTTTCCCGAGAGAGAAGTTGGGTCATCCTTTTCCTGAGAGAGAAGTTGGGTCATCCTTTTCCCGAGAGAAAAGTTGGGTCATCCTTTTCCTGAGAGAGAAGTTGGGTCATCCTTTTCCCGAGAGAAAAGTTGGGTCATCCGTCTCCCGAGAGAGAGGTTTGGTCATCATCTTCGTTCTGTCTCGTTCGTTTTCTGTCTATTGGCTCTTTATCATCTTTATCGAGGATTATCATTCTTATTTTCCATTCATGTCCTTCGAGTAAATTAGATAAAAAAGGGGGAGAGGAAGAGGAGGAGGAAGAGAAGGAAGAGGAGGAGAAGAAAGAGGAACAGGAGGAAGAGGAGGAGGAGGAAAAGGAGGAGGAGGAAGAGGAGGAGGAGGAAAAGGAGGAGGAGGAGGAGGAGGAGGAGGAGGAGGAGGAGGAGGAGGAGGAGGAGGAGAACGTGGGGGTGAAAAGGGAAGGAGAGAGCTGAAGGAGAGAGGGAGTGGGGTGGAGAAGGAGAAGGGTTGTGGTGAAGGAAGGAGTGGGAGTGGAGAGGGAGGAGGGGGTTGAGAAGGAGGGAGAGAGAGTAGAGAGGAGGGGGAGGGACTGGAGAGGGAGGGGGGGTCGTCCTTTGCTCCGCCGGCGCGCGAGGCAATCTATCATTTCCGCAACTGACACATTGAGCTGTATCTGCCAGCCGGACCGATACTCCCAGGCGAGGAGTTCCATTCGCGAGCGGCGGGCCTTGGCGGGTGCTCGTGGCGACTCCATGGCGAAGCGGGTGCGTCGGGGGGGGGGGACCTCATGGCAAGGCGGGTGCGTTTGGGGGACCCCATGGCAAGGCGGGTGCGTCTGGGAGACCCCATGGCAAGGCGGGTGCGTTTGGGGGACCCTATGGCAAGGCGGGTGCGTCTGGGAGACCCCATGGCAAGGCGGGTGCGTTTGGGGGACCCCATGGCAAGGCGGGTGCGTCTGGGAGACCCCATGGCAAGGCGGGTGCGTCTGGGAGACCCCATGGCAAGGCGGGTGCGTCTGGGAGACCCCATGGCAAGGCGGGTGCGTCTGGGAGACCCCATGGCAAGGCGGGTGCGTCTGGGAGACCCCATGGCAAGGCGGGTGCGTTTGGGGGACCCCATGGCAAGACGGACGCTTGGGGCCACCACGACAAAATTTGCTCCCAATCTCAATCCCACATTTCCATTTAATCCTTTTTTCTCTTTCCTCCAATTCTCATATCAACATATCCACTCGAGTGCTTCTCACCCTCGCCAGACCTCTGGGAAATCGATTTTCCTTTTCAAGTCACACTTAAGAGTCCCTCTCCTCTCTTCTTTCTCTCGAAACCATCACACGAGTCCGGACGCCTCTGCCAGGCGCTCGCTCCGCCGGACGCGTTTCCCTTCAGGCACACTTTCCTGCTAGACTGATGGCCTTCCTTAAATCAAGGGAAGTTCTGCCCGTCTTGGAATCTCTCTTTGTTTATCGCTTTATTTTTTTTTTTAGGACGGAGTAAATTATTCTGTGAATAAACAAGAAATCCCATCAATCAAATATATCAGACTCCTCCTCCTCCTCCTCCCCTTTCCCCTTTGCACAGTCCGCGCTCCTGTAGTCGCCAACTCCTCTTCCTCTTCCTCTTCCTCCTCCTCCTTCATCTCTTCGCCCTCCTCCTCGTCCTCCTCCTTGTCAGGTCCTCTCTCCTCCTCCTCCTCCTCCTCAACCCTTTCCGCGCATCGCCTTCCGTGCATGACAGAGATGGACGCATGCTTACCGGATTTTACAAATGCATGACGTAATCTCGCTGGGTGTCCTAGGAGAAGTGGGTCAGAGGAGGAGGAGGAGGAGAGGAGGAGGAGGAGGAGGAGGAGGAGAAGGAGGAGGAGGAGGAACAGGAAAAGGGGTATGAGAACGAGGAGGGGGAAGCGGAGGAGGAATAGGAAGAAGAAGAAGTAGGAGGAGGAGGAGGAGGAGGAGGAGGAGGAGGAGGAGGAGGAGAGGCAGGAGGAGCGATGGGAGCCGTGATAGCCCCGACCGGCCGGAGATGTGACAGAGAAAAATGGAAGCAGCGAATGTCGTGTAAGGCTGGTGCCCTGGGGAGGGAAGGAGGGAGTGAGAGAGAGAGAGAGAGAGAGAGGGAGGGAGGGAGGGAGGGAGGGAGGGAGGATGGGAGGGAGGGAGGGGAGGGAGAGGGGGAGGGAGGGAGGGAGGGGGGGAGGGAAGGAGGGAGGGAGGGGAGGGAGAGGGGGAGGGAGGGAGGGAGAGAGGGAAGGTGAGAGGGAGGGAGGGAGGGAGGGAGGGAGGGAGAGAGGGAAGGTGAGAGGGAGGGAGGGAGGGAAAGAGAAAGAGAGAGAGAGAAAGAGGCAAATGAAATAATACGAGGGAGGGGAGAGGGGGGGAGGGGGGTAGAGAAAGAAAGGGAAGAGAGGAAATGCACATTCATCAGTTATCCTTTTCTCTCTATTCTCATCTTTCTCACCCATTTTCCTCGTCTCTTTTAGCTCCTCACCTATACTCTCCTCCCTCCCTCTCCCTCCTTCCCTCCCCCTCCCTCTCCCCTTCCCTCCCCCTCCCTCTCCCCCTTCCCTCCCCTCTCCCCTCCGTCGCACTCCTCTGAGGAAATCAATTTAGCAACAGTCGAGGCGAAATGCACACGCGAACAAATCATCGAATAAGCAAATATATGTGAATAAATAAAAAAAAAAAAACGACGCACGAAAAGAAATGAAAAAAAAACGAATTAAAACACTCCAAAACGCAACCTAAACCAAAGTCAAAAAGCGAGAAAAAAACAATATCGACATCAACAAAAAAAGAAAAGAAAAGAAAAAGACAAGAAAAGGTGAAGAAACAGAAAAAAAGGGAGGAGGAGGAGGAGGAGGAGGAGGAGGAGGAGGAGG
>NC_051396.1:47637013-47639513 GCF_015228065.2 Penaeus monodon
TACCCTTTTGCATCAATACGACCGCCGGGCGAGCCGCTCGCACGCGGTGCACGAGAGAGCCGGGCCATAAGGGCGAGAACGGCGCGGACTTGGCCTCAAGTTACGCCCTTACCACTTCATGCTGGAGGTATTGGTAATAATAATTAGGCCTGGTGTGGAGAACCGGCGCTCAGCTCTGCCTCGACCCGAGGACGAGCGCCGCCGTCCCGATCGCCCGCTGCGCCCTCCGCCGCCAGGGGCAGCACCTACTGACGGAGAGGCCGCGGACGACGCCACTCGCGCCCTGCGCCGCGCCGCCGCACGGGCACCGGGGCTCGCCTGCTCTCCCATGGTAGTCTGGGACAGAGTGCGCCATATTAGCGACAGGTTAATAAGGTTTGCCATGTCGTCGGCGGGTAATGATACAGGTAGTGGTGGCTGGTGCCCGGGTAATGTGTGTCATTTGGATGGCTGGCAGTAATGACGGCGGAGAGGCGACACCACGACGGACTGTGAGGGGACGCGTCCTGATTGGTCCGTCCGCCTCCGGCTTGCCAACGACGATTGGTCGCTCACGCCGGAAACTACCGCAGCCGACCAATGACAGCGGAGAGTCCACGCCGGCACACCACTCTCTGTAGCTTGCACAGGCCAACCACGCCCTTCTGTGTATGACCTTTGCAAGCAGCGTGTGGGGAGCACAGCTTCCTGGGGAGACTAGTGATGATTTACCAGCCGAGCTCGAGTCACTCCTCCGCCCCGCACGTCTTCCTCGGAGGCCGCCTGCAACGGGCGTCCCGAAGACGCGTCTCTCGCGCTCCTCTCCCGCTCCTCTCTCGTCGCCTCTCCCGCTCCTCCCTCTCCCCTCTCACATTCCTCTCTCCTCTCCTCTCTCCCGCCCCTCTCTCTTCACCCACTCCTCCCTCTCCCATGACCCACAGCCTCCCTGCTTCGCGACGCCGACGAGATCGACTGCGAGAAGATGGCAAGGGATGCTGGGGTCACCTGCGCCGCTCGAGGAATTGTAATGACGGAGAAGATGGAAGGAGAGAATGCTAACTGTCGTAGAGGAAACAATGAAAAAATATATATTCTTACAAATAATACTAACACCTCTAATGAAGATGAATTGGTAACGATCGTAGAGGAGACAATAAAAGATGTTATTCATATAAAACATACCAATACCTCTAATAGCGATGAAATGGTAACTATCGTAGATGAAACACCAAAGAAATGATATTTATACATGACGTATTAATAACGCAAATGAAAAGAAAACAATAACTATTGTAGACGAAACACAAAAAATACATTCACACAAGAAGTAGTAACGAACCTAATGTAGAGAAAAATTCTAACAGTCGCGGAAAAAAAAATTGAAAACAAATCGAACAAGCAGTATTGATAATTTTCACATAGAAGGAAATTTTTTATCATATGGAAGGGAAATATGCCTCAATTTAAAAAAATAAGTGGAGGGAATGAGCTAGAGGAATAAACCGAAAGATACAAAATAGAGGCAGTAAAAATAACAAACAAAATGAATAAAGATTGTACGATTAATAATTCCAACAGAAGGTAAAAGAGTGACAATAATAACAACATAAATTATATTCTTCGTATTAAAATAATGATGATGATAATAATAAATTGCAAAACAGCTGCAACTGCAAATCACAGACATAATAACAACGCAAAATAATACTTTTTATTTATCTATTGCATTATTATCATTAGCAATTATAATAATAAGGTAATAATTGTCATAATATCATCAATGATAATAATTACATTAACTGAATAAAGATAATGATAATGATGATGGGGAGAATGCTAGTAATAACAATAATAATAATAGTAATAATAATAATAATAATAATAATAATGATAATAATAATAATAATAATAACAACAATAACAATAATAATAATGATGATGATGATAATATAATAATAATAATAATAATTATTATTATTATAATAAAACTAACAACGACACTAATAATAATGCTAACAATAACAACAATAATGATCATGATAATAATAAGTACCATGGTAGTAATATTAATGATAACAATAATAACAACTACAATAATAATAATAATTATTATTATTATTATTATTATAATATTTATAATAATGCTAATAATAATAATGATAATAATGATAATGATAATGATAATAATGATAATAATAATGATAATGATAGTAATAAAAAAATAATAACAACAATGATAATAATGGTTGTAATAATAATAATAATAATAATAATAATAATAATAATAATAAACAATTAAAGAATTACAATAATAATGACAACAATAACAACAATAACAATAATAATAGTGATAACATCTAATAGGAAAATTAACGTTATTACTGATAACTGAAGTAAATATAACAAAATCAAAAACGTATTGATTATGATTGCCTATGATAGAAATCCTAACATAATCAGAACAACCACAAGAAAAACAACAGCATTGTAAAGACATTGTATCCAATTATATTAAGAAACG
>NC_051396.1:47652013-47655862 GCF_015228065.2 Penaeus monodon
AGGAGGGGAGATAAAGGGAGAGACAGACAGAAGAGGGATAAAGAGAGAGGAGCGAGAGAGAGATGAGATAGAGAAAAAGATAATAGACAGAAGATAGAGAGAGAGAGATAAAAAGAAGAATAAAAAAAAAGGGAGGAGAGAGAGAGAGAGAGAAGAGAGAGAAGAGAGAGAAGAGAGAGATAAAGAGAGAGAGAGGGGAGAGAGAGAGGAGAGAGAAGAGAGAGAGAGAGAAGAGAGAGAGAGAGGAGGAGGAGGAGAGAAGAGATAAAAAGAGAGAGAGGGGAGGAAGAGAGGGTGGGGGAGAGAGAGAGAGAAAAGAGAGGAGAGAGATAAAGGAGAGAGAGAGGGAAAAGAGAGAGAGGGGAGAGAGAGAAGAGAGAGAGGGGGAGAGAGGAGGAGGAGAGAGAGGAGAGAGAAAAAGACAGAGGAGATATAAAGGAGAGATAAAAAAAGAGAGGAAAGTACCCCCGGTCTCTGACGAGACCGCTGAGCTGCCCAAGGGGCGCCCTTATCAGTGTGATCGATCAGTCCGTGGCCGAAGGACTCTCACTGGACGTGGCTTTGACTGGCTGGCCCCGATCAGGTGTATCAAGCTCACTATGTCTTTCCCTGCTTGACAAACCATGTCGTGCTTACTGCCTGCTTAGTATGCTCTTCCCATGCACGATTCCAGGGCAGGCAATGTCTCCTTTCCTCCCCGACATCCATTGGGTAAATATAAAAGCCTGTGCGCTGGGCAGAAGGCGAGGAGTATATATCCCAGAGTCGATGTTTTCTTTTATCGTTTATTAAAACCGGGCAGGCTGGTCACCTGGTGGCGGCGGGGGGAGGGGGTGGGGGGAGGTCCTAGCACTCGATATACATACGATATAAAGACTTCTTACTAAGCTCTTTCCCGGCTACAGATGCCGTGTTTCGTCAGTATGTATCAATATAAAAACGCAAGACGCGAGCTATAGTCATCAAGTCTCCGTCTGTATTTCAATCTGTCTGAATTTCGAGTGGGGAAAATTGCATGGCTTAGTCTCCACAATCTCTCTCCTTTTTGCGCATTTCTCTTCATTTTCCCCTTGACCTCTTGCTCTCGTCTCATTTCCCTCCTCTTGTCTGGTCTTCAATTCTCGTGTTTAAGATGGTTCCTTCTTCCTCCCTCATTACCCGCATTCCGTATTGTTGCATAATCTGTGCATTCTCAACATCCTTGCAAACTCCTCTCTTCGCCTCGCATCTGTTTCTCCCAAAGAGAATTCCTGACATATTTACAACCTTATCCATCCTCTTTCCGAATACACCTGTTTCATCGGCTGTCACTTCTGAACCCTTTTCTTTTTCTTCTTCTCCCTCTTCCTCTATTTCCCTCTCCGTCCACGGCCTTTCTCCCACGTTCGTTCATTTCCCAGTCTCCTCCCCGACCCTGCACCTGTAATTACGTGATATCAACACCTTACAATCATATGAACCCGTACCTTCATATTATGGTAATATGCTAATTGTTGCTTTGATGCATCGGACCCTCTCTCCTTTTTTGTTCTTCTTCTCCTTCACCTTTTTTTTTTTTTTTTTTTTTTACTTCTCCCACATTTTTTCTCCGTGAAATATGGCTCAATCTGTATTGTTGCCTCGAGATCCCAGGGGCAGCTTGATGGTGCCTTTGCAGAGACGGATGTGGGAATCTCTGGAGGGCGAGAGTGAGGCCTTGGGCAGGGGGAGGGGGGAGGGGGAGAGGCTAGGAAGAGGGTTGGGGGGAGGGGTGGAGGAGGTGATGGGAGAGGCTACAGGAGAGGGGGAGGAGGGGAGTGGGGTGAAGGTTTAGCAAGAGGGTGGAGGGATGGAGACGGGAGGGAGGAAGAGGCTACAAGGGGGGGGGGGAGGCGGTGGGATTTCACGGGGACTAAATTCATCAAGACGAGTCTCTAAGAATCCGCGATGGGAGATGATGCAATGGCAGACTTCTAGGCGACCGGGTAAATGGGGGTTGTCATGGTAGTTAGGTTGTGCAATTGATTGTTGCATAACGGATTGCCCTTGACTATACATTCACTCTAACAGGTGATAACTCTCATGGTCGGACGATGAATTTGAATACAATACAGTGTTTTTATTTATTTATTATAATTTTATCATATTTTTCTTTTTTTTTTCATTTTATGCCATACATTATATTTCATTCAATTAGCATTCATTTTCTTTCTTCTTCTTTTCTAATTATTCTTATTTATATCACCGTTTGTCATCAATGCAGCATCGGAGTCAACTGATTGATGAATTATGAAAAAAAGCAACAAATCCCGTTTGAGAAATACAGATTTCCTTGCACCGCATCGTGCAAGCCTATTATGCAACTTTTCCTCGTAACGAAAAAGCTCTCGTTCTATTCAAATACAGTAGGTTTTACGAATTCTTTGAGCCTTCCGGTTTTACATATAATACATTATTTTACATATAATACATTATACATATAATACATTATGATTGATATATCCCTATCTCTCTTTGGGTGTTTCACTTGACATAGACGCCTCAACCAACGAATTATTCACGGTCGTGCATTCCATTTACAACCAATTATATCTACATCAACCGAATTTCCTATTCCAATAATCTGCACATTGCACTGACCCGCTTGTCGATCTGCATTTATCAATTATATAAGTAAAAGGGGAAAATTTAGCTTAAAGAATGGTACATAATATAAGATTAAGGAAGATGGAAATCGATTTGTAAATACAAATGATAAAAACTGGAGAATTGGATCAAACTCTTTAAAATAAATTATAAAAATTGATTAGCTGAATCTGCTCCTTAAAATAAACGATAAAAAAATGAAGAACTGAATCTACTTAATATAAAAATGGGAGAGGAGAATCTACGCCTTAATACAAACAGATATAAGAAAAGGGATAATACAAAATCTAAGATGACGGGTAAAAGGGAGTGGAAAAAAAGTGAAACAGAGAAGCAGGCCGTCGCTGCGGGCCAGGTGGCACAGGTCAGCTGGTACAAGGAGAGAGAATCGGCGGTCACTTGTAACTGATACCATCTGACGTCCCTCGGCGCGGCTAGCTTCCCGCCCGCCCGCAAGCCCGCACGCCCGCACGCCCGCGCTGCTATAAACAAGGCCTGATTTGTTCCCTAGTTAGGATCGGCTGCGGTTGGCTTCTGGAGAAGGCGCGGGTGGGGGAGGGAGGGAGGGAGGGAGGGAGGGACATCGACGGAGGGTAGTGGCGGAGGGGGAAGGACGCTCTCTCAACACACGCGCGCACGCGAAATTCACTTGGGCGTGTGGTGGTGGGACGCGCAAGCAACACAGGCATGGTGGAACGTGCACTAATACAGACACGGTATAGACATGCAGACGGGGCAGCAGCAGGGCAGAAGACGGACCCCCCCCCCACACACACACCACACAACCACACGCGTACGTTACCTTTGCCGATGTCCAGCAGGCATTTCCGTCGGTTGCTGAGGACTTACCTGCAAACGGAAAAAATAATGGTTAGCGGATTAAGATGCATAGCTATAGGCATTTATTACAATTTAACACACACACACACACACACACACACACACACACACAACAAAATATATATATATATATATATATATATATATATATATATATATATTGTGTGGTGTGGTGTGGTATGGCGTGTTGGTCGGTGTGTGTGTGTTGTGTGTGTGTTTGTGTGTGGTGTGTGTGTGGGGTGTGTGTGTGTGTGGGTGTGTGTGTGTGTAAAAAAATAAGTATTTATATAAATACACATCAAACATATATATCTATATATATATATATATTATATATATATATATATTATATTTTATATATACAAATACAGCAAAATATATTCC
>NC_051396.1:47655962-47660962 GCF_015228065.2 Penaeus monodon
TTTAAATTTTTTCTGTTTGAATGGTCCCCGGGCTCTCACCTCGAGGAATATCTTATTTCTGATTTCCCCTCTTTGCTCACTGTGACTGATTGCATTGAGACGGACAAGGATTTTATTTTTTTTCTGACAATCTGCTAAGGAGTCTCAGTCTCTCTCTCTCTCTCTCTCTCTCTCTCTCTCTCTCTCTCTCTCTCTCTCTCTCCCTCTCTCTCTCTCTCTCTCTCTCTCTCTCTGTTATTCTTATTATCATCATCCTTTTCCCTTCGCAACATTTCCTGGAGATACTGCGAAAGTGATATTTCCAGCTGGGCCTTCGAGCGACCGTCAAGCGCCCTCCTCAACTCCCTCCTTCGCTGTCTGTCTGTTATAATGAAGTCTTCAGCAGGTTCGAGTCCGCAGTCCGAGGTCTAATAAAGTCCGGCGAAGCGGCTCGTGACAAGGGCCAGCGCTGGCAGAGGCTGTCGAGTGGCGGCCGGACGCACTTCGAGTTTTGACTGTTACTTAAGCGTTGCGCATCTTTATGGTGATTGGGTGTGTCGGTCCCCTAGCGCGAGCGCCGAGTCCTTCGCTGCTCGGCCCGGCCACCTCCTGCCGCTCTTTCGTGCTTCCTCTGAGAATCCTAGCGGTTCTTCGGGCTTCCTCTGGGATAGACGGGGAGGCCGCCTCGAGCTGCTTCTTCATGACTCGTCGTCCTCGTCTCGATTTTGGCGCAGAGTGCAAGGAGACCTTCGTCGGAAAATCTCCTCGGAGGGGACTAGGCTTTCTCAAGGTCCCTTCGAGCCAAGAGCTGTTCTTCAAAATACACTGGAAAATACTGACAGTTCTTTCGGTTTTACGGTAAACAATTTTTTTTTTTTTTGATGAACGCGAGTGATTCTTGAAGACTTCCCTCGAAAAAACAATTCAAAATCAAATCTTCGAAGTCTTTCAGTCTTTTGAACCAAGGTTCGAGTCGCGGACACTCGAATGGTATCAGGCACAGAGATTAAGATGAGGATGGCTGGTGGGGAGGAGGGGAGGGTGGGGGAGAGGAGGGAAGGGGGGGGGTTATAGCACCCTAAACCACGCCGTTCTCACTTAATCTTCCCACGAGGGACCTGTGGGCGTGACCCCGTGACCTCTGTGGTGACACTGTCAGTCATATGACCCTGGTAAGTGTCTGTATCCTCCCCCATTCTCCGTCACACTCACACACACTCACACACACACACACACACACACACACACACACACACACACGCACACACACACAACCATGAGCGTATCCGTTATCTCTTCTCCTCCTCTTAATATATGTATATACATATCAGCTGATGATGCAACAGGTGTGCCAGCCTGATAAGTGAGCTGCACAGGTAACACACGGCGATTTATGAGGGCGGGAGCCAGCTGGTCGAGCGGATGAATGTGTCCACTCAGAGGAATGTATATTGAGGAACTGGTATTTGTGTGTATAACACGATATTAAGATTATATGTACGTTGAGGCGTGGAGGGAGATGGGGGTGGGGGTGGGGGGGGTGAGGGGATCACTAACGACATCCTATTCCCTCTCCTCCTCTTCCCCGTCTTCTTTGTTTTTCTCCTTCTTCTTCTTCTTCTTCATCCTTCATCTTTCTCATCCATCGTGTGGCTCTTTAATTCTCCTCCTCCTCTCCCTGTTATTCCTCCTCCTCCCTCCTTCCTTCCTCTTCCTCTCTCCTCTATCCTCCCCCTCCCTCGGCCCCCTCTTCCCTCCCCTTCCCCCTCCCCCTTCCTCTCCCCTCTATCCCCCCCCCCCCCCCCCCCCCCGTCGACGTGTGAGGTAGAAGTCCTGCTCCTGTCTCTCGTCGCCTCATCAGCATATATAACTTACATCTCCCAGTCTTGGCACTTTTATATGTCTAACAAATACTCGTAATATGTGTGTCCTCATCAACCCACCATTCTCGGCTGCAATTATCGTATTACCCCGTAAAGTTGGGTGAAGTTGCCGGCATGGCAGGGCGAGCGGGAGAGGCGGAGACGGGGTTGCCAGCGCGCGATTACGTCTGCGGCTGCCATGGCGTGATGTCTCTTCCTCTCCTGTTCCTAGGACTGTACTTCCACTTAATCCACCTTCTCTTCTATCACCTGTTTCTTGCTCCTCCTCCACCATCAACTCCTCCACCGCCATCACTTCCTCCTCCGCCACCATCACCTCCACTCCTCCTCCTCCTCCATCTCCATCTATCTCCACCTCCACCTCCTCCTCCACCTCCTCCTCCCCTTCCCCCCCTCCTCCTCCTCCCCCTCCTCCCCCCTCCTCCAGGGAGGATCCGGTCGCCTCGCCGCTGCTGCTAAATCTACTGCTTGCTCGAATTAGCATCCACTAGCTAATCAAAGTCATAAATAATTCGCTAACGGCTAATTCTGAATGCGTAATTAACCCCCAGCAAATCTGTTTCGGGTTTGTAATGGCAGTTCATTACTCAGGACAGGAACTAAATACGAGGGGTAGGCCGTGACGTCACAGTCGGTATCAACACGTTACTAAGAAGAGCAGGAGATAATGAGAGAGAAAGGGAGACGAAGAGGGAAAGAGGGGAGGAGGGAAGAGGGGAAGAGGGAGGGAGAGAGGGAGAGAGGAAGAGAGAGAGAGAGAGAGAGAGAGAGAGAGAGAGAGAGAGAGAGAGAGAGAGAGAGAGAGAGAGAGAGAGAGAGAGAGAGAAGAAAGAAAGAGAGAAAGAGAAAGACCGAAAAACAGAAACAAACAGATAGACAGATAGAGCGAATGAGAAAGAGGCGGGCAAACAGATATAAACAGAGGCCCTGAGAACGCCACAGAGACCCGGCAAAGAGGCGACAATAGACAACATAAACTCACCGGGAAAGCAGTTTCGAACACCACTGCGATTTCATATACAGTTGGATTCAGAATCTCTTGCTTTACATCTTAATAAACCTATTTTGTTTTTTGTTTTTTTTAATGTTTTTTTCTGCTTATGCGGTTAAGTATTTTTTGTCAGTCAGATGTATAACAGATGTATAAACAGTTTCGAACATCACTGCGATTTCATATACAGTTGGATTCAGAATCTCTTGCTTTACATCTTAATAAACCTATTTTGTTTTTTGTTTTGTTTTTTAATGTTTTTATTCTGCCTATGCGGTTAAATTTTTTTTTGTCAGTCAAATGTATAAAGAAGAGAGAAAGGAACAGACATAAATAAAAGGAGGTGTAAAAGGGACAGGCCGAGATAAAACGAAAATGAAGATTGACAGACAGAGACAAGAGACTGCGAAAGAGAAAGAGAAAGAGAAAGAGGGAAAAAACGATAAAGCAAGAGAAAGAGACAAAGAGACACATAAAAAACTGCCAGCCAGCCAGCCAGACAGACAGACAGACAGCCAGACAGACAAACAGACAGACAGTCAGACAGCCAGACAGACAAACAGACAGACAAACAGACAGACAGACAGCCAGACAGACAAACAGACAGCCAGCCAGATAGACAGACAGACAGACAGACAGCCAGACAGACAAACAGACAGCCAGACAGACAAACAGACAGCCAGGCAGCCAGCCAGCCAGACAAACAGACAGACAAACAGACAGACAGACAGACAGACAGACAGACAGACAAACAGCCAGACAGACAGACAAACAGCCAGCCAGACAGACAGCCAGACAGACAACAGACAGACAGCCAGCCAGACAGACAAACAGCCAGCCAGCCAGCCAGCCAGACAGCCAGCCAGCCAGTCAGACAAACAAACAGCCAGACAGACAGGCAGACAGCCAGCCAGCCAGACAAACAAACAGCCAGACCAGCCAGCCAGCCAGCCAGCCAGCCAGCCAGACAGACAACCAGCCAGCCAGACAGACAGCCAGCCAGACAGCCAGCCAGACAGCCAGCCAGACAGACAGACAAACAGCCAGACAGCCAGCCAGACAGACAGACAGACAAACAGCCAGACAGCCAGACAGCCAGCCAGACAGACAGACAGACAAGCCCACCGAAAGTCCCCAAACATCGAGGAAGTCTCCGCGAGCCGCGATAAGGAGGGTGGGTCGGGTGGGTCGCGCGGAAGTTATGGTGGGCTGTGGCCAAAGGAGGGATTTTGACGATCTCGGGAATGTGGTTTCGGTGGGCTTATCAACGGCGGTGGGCGGCGGCTGGGTTGGGAGAGCTCGAGGGGGCGTGGTGGGCGGTGGGCGGGTGGGTTGGGAGAGCTAGAAGGGGGGTGGTGGGCGGTGGGCGGCTGGGTTGGGTTGGGAGAGCTAGAAGGGGGCGTGGTGGGCGGTGGGCGGCTGGGTTGGGTTGGGAGAGCTCGAGGGGGCGTGGTGGGCGGTGGGCGGGTGGGTTGGGTTGGGAGAGCTCGAAAGGGCGTGGTGGGCGGTGGGCGGGTGGGTTACGAAACCTCGATATGCGTGGGCGGGGTGTGAGTGGGCGGGGTGTGAGGAGGAGAAGAGAAGGGAGACGAATGAGAAAGAGGAATAAAGAAGAGAGGAAGAAAATAACGGAGATAAACAGAGAGAGAGAGAGAAAAAAAAATGAGAATGCGAGAAAGACTAAATCTCAATGCTGAATAACAAAAAGAAGAAGAAGAAGAAGAAGAAGAAGAAGAAGAAAAACAGACAGACAGACATAAACAAGGCCTACCTTTTTAACCAATATCACTATAATCATAAGCATAATTATCTTCATTATGATGATCATCACCAAACGACCATTAATATCAGCAGAAGTGACAGAACATTAATATTAGTACAACAAAAATAACAACAATAATAGTAATGATTACAATGCTAGCAATAATAATGATGGTAAGAATAGTAATAACCACAACAATAACGAAATAATAATAATAATAATAATAATAATAATAATAATAATAATAATAATGATAATGATAATAATAATAATAACAATAATAATAATTAATATTATTATAATAAAAAAGGTGATGATGAAGACGAAGAATAGAAGAAAAAGAAGAAGAAGAAGAAGAAGAAGAAGAAGAAGAAGAAGAAGAAGA
>NC_051396.1:47665962-47673462 GCF_015228065.2 Penaeus monodon
AGAGGGAGAGAGAGAATGAAAGAGAGAGAATGAGAGAGAGAGAGAGAGAGAGAGAGAGAGAGAGAGAGAGAATGAGAGAGAGAGAGAGAATGAGAGAGAGAGAGAGAGAATGAGAGGGAGAGAGAGAATGAAATAGAGAGATAGAGATTAAGAAGAAAGCGAGAAAGAGAGAGAAAGAAACCAAAACAACCCCCCCCACACAAAAAAAATAAAAAAAAAATAATGCAAAGGTAGACACGAGATTATAAAGACACAGAACAAGATAATCCTGATACAAACACTAATTAAAAGATTAAAATAAAAAGAGAGAGAAAAAAGTGTGAAATAGCGTAACGGGCCCTGACATCCTTGCTCCGAAGAGAGGAAGGTGGGTCCGGCCTCCCGCTACGACGAAACCATTGTGCGAATAACAACCACTGTGCGAATACGAACCGCTGTGCGAATACGAACCGCTGTGCGAATACGAACCGCTGTGCGAATACGAACCGCTGTGCGAATAAGAAACCACTGTGCGAATAACAACCACTGTGCGAATACGAACCGCTGTGCGAATAAGCTGAAAAGCGAACAACACTCCTGTGATAAAAATGCAACCCGTTCCGCTGCAATTGCACTCCGGCGGACGCGCGCGGATGACGCTTCCAGAGGGTTGTGGGGTTGGTGTTGTTAATGTTATGGTTGTTGTCAGTGGTGTTGTTAGTGGTGTCAATGGTGTTGTTATTATCAGTGTTGTCAATTGTTATTGTTGTTGTCTATGGTGTTATTGTTGCAGTGTGGTCAATCGTGCTGTCAATGTTGTCTGTGTTAATGCTGTCATTGGCGTTGGCATTGTCAGTGTTGCCAATGCCTATTTCTTCACTGCCACTGTACTATCATTATCATTATCATAATTAGTATCATAATCATTATCATCGTCGTTATCATCACCATTCTTATCAGCATTGTCATCATTATCAGCATACGTCCTCTCCCTACAATTATCTCTATCCTCCTCATCACTCTCATTACCACCCCTATGACTACGGCTAATTGTCATCACCATCACCATCATCACTATAAGGATCTGGATAAAGATAGTGATCGTGATAGTGATCGTCCTTCTAGTGATGATTATGGTGACACTAATTATCATCAGTTTCATCATTATCATCACTATTCATTCATATCATTTTTCCTCTTCATCATCACTATCAATATGATTGTTTTTTGTCTATTAAATACGAAGAAGAGAAAATTAGATAAAGAATTGAACGAAAGAAAGAAAGAGAGGAGGAACGAGAGTAAAGAAAAAAACGAAATTAAGAAAAAAAAGAAAGAAAATAAAAGATAAGAAAATAAGAAAAGAAATAACGAATAATAGGTAAAAAAAATCACTTCACATCCTATCTACTCTTTCCGATTTTTTTTTCGGGGGGGGGGGGGGGTAAGGAAGCTTAGAGTGTGGGGGGGAGAGGGGAAGGGGAAGGAGGGAGGGGGAGCGGAAAGAGAGGAGGGGAGAAGGGACAAGGAAGCTAAGTGTGTGGGGGGGGAGGGGAAAGGGGAGAGAGGGGAGAGGGGGACGAGGTGAGGGGGAAGGGGGGGAGATGATAGGGGGGGTAAGAGGTAAGGAGCAAGGAAGCTAAGTGTGTGTGGGGGGAGAGGAGGGGAAAGGGGGGGAGGGGTGAGAGGGGGAGAAGGAAGTTAAAGGCAGAGAGGCAATGGTAAAGCCTTAATAACACTCACACGCATCTATATAATCCCAACGTATGGTATGGTAAGTCGTACTTTTGTCAGATTATGAAGGTTCGCTCTCAGACAGCCTTTCTTTTCTTTTCTTCTTCTTCTTTTTTTACGTCTATAAAAATATTATTGTTCTCTCTTTCTGTTTCTTTCTCTTGCTGTGTCTCTTTCTTTTCTCTTTCTCCTCTGTCTGTCTGTCTCTCTCTTTCTAGTATATTATAGCATAGAAAAGATACTGGAGGGGGAGAGGGAGAGAGAGAGAGAGAGAGAGAGAGAGAGAGAGAGAGAGAGAGAGAGAGAGAGAGAGAGAGAGAGAGAGAGACAGAGAGAGAAGGAGGAAAGAAAGAAAAAGAAAAACAAATAAATAGAACGCAAAAGAGGCACAAAAAAAAACGAAATATTTCATGACCGTGTATGCCGGCCGCAGAGGCGACGCAGAAACGGAGCGCCGACCACGTCCACCGTTAACGTCTCCGGAGATGTGACTTGGCAAGAGACGACGGAGAAGGCTGCCTGTTTGGCCCGAAGCCCTTTCTTCTCGTTTTACCGAAGCTAGATTGCCCCCTTCGCCCGGCGTGTGTGAAGAGAATGATGGTGAAAATCTTTAGGAAGAAACAGTTCATCGACGAAAGCCGCGGGCACTCATGACGAAAGTCCAGCCTCCCGACGGTTGTACCAGGGCACACTTCCCTCACAGCTCTGTTCCTCGTCCACCTGTCCACAGACGACCTCGAAAGTGCCGTCCACCTGCTCGTCAGTACAAAAGGCCTAATTCCATTCGTGCATTCTTCTTCTTCTTCTTTTTCTTCTTCACGTTCGCTCGCTGTCTTTCTTTCTTTCTTTATCTCTCTCTCTCTCTCTCTCTCTCTCTCTCTCTCTCTCTCTCTCTCTCTCTCTCTCTCTCTCTCTCTCTCTCTCTCTCTCTCATCCTCGGCATCGAATCATTGTTTGGTAAATGTGTAAGTGTGCAGTGAAGCCCCAGGACAATGGTGTCTGGCCAAAGGTAAACAAACGCAGTGTTGGTCGAGGCGCGGACGAGTCGGGGGCGGCCACTCTGCGGGGCGAGGCGGCGAGTCCCGATAAGAAAATGGAAGAGTATATTCCCTTATCACGAGAGGTGCTGATAAGAACCACTTTAAAGCAACACCACTGGATTCGGCTCAAAGCATTTGGCCATTCGCCTTGGCCGGACCGCTGATAAATTTGACAAATGATTACGGACGCCAACGTGAGGGAGATAGACACATATGAGGGAACACGGACGGGCTTCTCGGCTCTTGTCCTGACTGTATGTACGGCTGGATGTACGTATTCGTGCATGAGCCTGTACACTGAATATATGTAGTTATATACACACCCATGTATACGTACTACAGTCGTACTTCTAAGAAAACACACGTAGATGGGCGAGCGAAATATATACCCTTCGACGAACAAGTAAAGTCGACGAGGCGGGGCCATTCGAGTCGAGATTTCTGCGGGCAAGAGCTGGGAATTTTCGCAATAAACCATCGCAAAAATAGGATCGAGGCCGAGAGAGACAGGTCCATTCTTTGTCACTGGAAAATTTCGAAGAAGAGAATACGGATTTCCAAATTTTCTTTCAACGTAATTCTCCATCTCGGTTTCATGGAATTGGGCTTAATGGTGTTTCGCTATAATTCTTTCTTTTTTTTTCATCCTGTTCCGTTTCATCCGCGGATTCTCAACTCTCATCATTTTCCTTTTCGTCCATCTTTACTCTTACTATCCATGCATATCGGCTGTTTATCCGCGCTGTGTTATTTCTCCCCAACGCAATCTTCTACAGTCCACTTCCCAAAACTATTGTGAAAGACACAAAAACATGCATATAGAAGCGAAATATGTGTAATTTCGCCCCTTATTTTATCAAGCAAAGACAAATAACGACTTGGGGTATTTTATCTCCAGCGAAGTCATCCATAAGCATTCGTTCAGAGCCAATAAAAAATGACAACACATGCTTAAACACTCTAAGAAGGCTATTTACGAGGGTCGACAAAATAGACGATTTCATACTGTGAGTGAATATTAACGATACAATTTAACTCGGCATAAATTGCCCGAGAAGTGTGATCCGCATCGCTAGCTTAGGAGGGGATAGAGGTGAAGGAGTGGGAGGGAGCGAGAGAGGGAGCGAGAGAGGGAGCGAGGGAGGGAGGGAGGGAGCGAGAGAGGGAGCGAGGGAGCGAGGGAGGGAGGGAGGGAGCGAGAGAGGGAGCGAGGGAGGGAGGGAGGGAGGGAGAGAGGGAGCGAGAGAGGGAGCGAGGGAGGGAGGGAGCGAGGGAGAGGAACCAGGAAAGAGGAAGGACGAAAGGAAGAGGGAGAAATAGGGAGGAGGAAGAAGATGGATGACGGTTGAAATGGGAGGAGCGAAACGGAGAGACGAGGAAGGGAAAAAAGAGAAGAGACATACAAGACGAGGAAAGAAGGAGAAGGGGACAAGAGGCAAGAAAGCAAGAAAAAGGACGAAGAAGTGAGAAGAAGAAAGAAGGAGGAGGGGAAGGACGAAGTAGGGAGAGAAGAGGGCGCAGGAGAAGGGAGGACCTCAAAGCCGTTCCAAAAGAGGGCTTTATAATCGACCCGACGCCCGGCCGAATTCCTGAAACGTTTACGGGAGCTTGGCGCAAGGGGGCGACCCATGACGCTGCGTGAAGCCCCAGTGAGAGAATTAACCCCTAATACGTGGAAAATAATCAACCTGGGTTCCACCTTCACTTGAAGAAGAAGCCCCGTTTAATGAACACGGTAAAGGGACCAAACCAAATGAAACACAACGCTGTAAAAACAGTATTCGTGTATATGTCTACCTAACCTTTGGGTCTGTGAGTCGATCCATCTCTGTCTCTCTGTCTCTCTGTCTCTCTCTCTCTCTCTCTCTCTCTCTCTCTCTCTCTCTCTCTCTCTCTCTCTCTCTCGCTCCCTCCCTCTCTCTCTCCCACACACAAACATACATCTGCAGAAACACCTGAGGTCGGACAGTACATTAAGGTATATTAATTCCTTTAATCCTTCCTGGCGGATGGTTTGGCCGACCGGTGGAGGTGTAGGTGAGGGGATTTAGAACGATAGTGATCAAAGAAACCTGAAGAAATGAGGGATTAATGAACAACCCGTGAAAAATGCAGCTGAAAAATAGGAAACAGGAGTATGTGATAAACTCGGCTAAAACAATGCCATTTAGTTAACATCAAACCACAAAATCACAGTCAATCTATTTCGTTTTGTAATCAGAAGGTGTGAAAATATTAACCACATTAACGAAGGTACCTATCTACTCTTTTACACGGATGGTCCCTTAGTCGACCGCTCTGCGCTGAAATTCCTTTACGAAACCACGCTAACAAAGGTACCTATCTACCTTAGGCCCTTAGTCGACCGCCTCTAAGCCGGAATTCCTTTGCAAAATACTCGAAGTGACGAGCAGCGAGGAATTTCGACACATCAACAAGGTCCCGCGGAGAGAACAGTGACTTCCCCTTAACCACTCGCACACGCCCGACACCTTCACTTTCCCACAGGTTACCCTTTGTTCCTCTCAGGCAATTTCCTGGCAATACCGGGGTGAGAGAATGTCGTAGAATGCGCTCCTCACTGTCTTCTCTCTCTCTCTCTCTCTCTCTCTCTCTCTCTCTCTCTCTCTCTCTCTCTCTCTCTCTCTCTCTCTCTCTCTCTCTCTCTCTTTATGGTCTGTGCCGAGTCTCCCCTTCTTCTCTCTCTCTCTCTCTCTCTCTGGTCTTCTGCACCACGTCTCCCCTCCTCCAGGTCCCCCTTCGTAATAGGTAGACTTTACCTATCTCCTTGCCTTTGGTAACCTATAACCCTTCGCTCTGGTTGTCTTTACCCACACGCCTCCTCTTGGGTCGTTTACCATTCTTTGTTTAGGTGGCCCCTAACGAACCCCCCTCCTCCAGGTCACCGCTTCTTCAGGTCACCTGTAACCCTTTCTTTTTACCATTTACCTTCCCCAGGTCATGTCTTCCCCTTGGATCTCTCACATCCACCTTTAGCACAGGGCGCTTACAAATTCTTTACCCTTGGACCTCATGCCCCTCAAAATCCCCTAACACTCCCCTCCAAAGGCCCCTTAATAAAACCCCTTCTCCGCATGACCCCCCCTCTTCATCCTCCCTACCCCTACCCACATACCACGACACATAAGGTGCTTGTGTGAAGAACTTCCCTTTCATAGGAAGCCGTCCGTTCATTCATACCCACATGGAGATCTGTCGCCTGTCTGTCTGTCTCTCCCTTTGTCTTGCGATTTCTCTGTTACTCCCTTTGTGCACCTGCCAGCGTGTCTGTCTGTCTGTCTGTCTTTACGCTTCGGTGACTGTCTGTTCTTCCCGCTGGGATTGTTATTTGTATACCTGCCTGTCGCTTATGAATCGGGGTATCAATATGGTTGGGTTGATTACGTGTTTATGGGGATATTTGCGTGTGAACATTTTTCCTTCTTTTGGGGTTGTATTTATCCTTCTTTCAAGATATGATAAGGGATGATGATGATGATGATGATGATGATGATGATGATGATGATGATGATGATGATGATGATGATGATGATGATGATGATGATGATTGATGGTTATGGTGAGGGTATGGTGTTGATGACGATGATGTAATCATGAATTATATTAACTATAATAAATTAAATGATAATGATGGTCATGAGGAGAACAAGAATGTTAATACCAACAACGCAAACATAATATAAAACACACACACACACACACACACACACACACACACACACACACACACACACACACGTCATGTAAACACAGAACAGTAGCAAGCAAGGGTCTCATTTACCCAACCACTAATTTACCTAACCCTACTCACTGAGGTAACCAACACCAGCAAATAATTAGCCTACATGGCAACTCATTATTTACACACACCGTGCCTTCCTCTTATGGAATTTTCTTTGGGGTTTCGAAGCCTCGGTGACTCGATGCGATTTTATTTCGGACGCTGTAGGGTGATTCGAGATGGAGGTTCGGTGTTTCGTTTGGAGGTTTCGATTCTGATTGCTTATTGATTATTTTTTGTTATTGTTTCTGCTATTGTTATTGTTTTCTGTCTGATATTTGTTTATATTTGTGGAGGTCATGACTCGATGCGATTTTGTTTCGAACGCTGTGGATGGATTCGAGATGGAGGTTCGGTGTTTCGTTTGGAGGTTTCGATTATAATTGTTTTTTTTTATTATATTTTTTGTTGTTTTTGTTATTATTATTGTTTTCTTTCCTTCTGATATTCGTTCAATTTTGTGGAGGTCGTGACTCGATGCGATTTTGTTTCGAACGCTGTGGATGGATTCGAGATTGAGGTTCGGTGTTTCGTTTGGAGGTTTCGATTCTGACTGTATATTCATTCATACTTTTCTTTTTGGTAATCTTTTCAAATGTGCTCATTTGCTTGAAAGAAACGTAAGTGAAAAGAGGTTGAGGAATTCTTAGGAATGGAATGCAGCGGTGGTGGTGGTGATGATGCTAAAGGCGATGGTGCCTGTGATGGCGATGTGCAGTTATAAGGATGGAAATGATGAAAATAAAGGTAATATAATTAAAAACAATATCATCATCATCATTGTGATCATCAGAAACAGCAATCATGTTAATAGCTATAATACTACGAATATTATCAATACTACTGTTTCTATCACTCGTAATGTTTTACGTCATCACCTTCTGTAGTGTTTTCATTGACAAGATAAAGCACAAACACACATATTAACACAAAAGCAAACAAACA
>NC_051396.1:47678462-47680962 GCF_015228065.2 Penaeus monodon
TATACATGTACACCCTGCGCTGTGTCTTCTGTATGGCGCACAGGTGATGCTCCGCAGAGGGGCTTTGGGAACCCCGTATTTAAGATCTGTTAATCATCCCTCTATCGTACCTGCCTTAAGAATGTCCCCATTTCCTGTTCTATTTACTCTATCTCACCGACTGACCGGAGCAAAGGTGTTTCCAGGGATACCTTTGTAGCCTCCCGCAAACGTACTATTTCGTGTTGAACCTGAAGGCAGCCGCACGCAGACATAGCTATCTATTTATCTATATCATCTATCTATCTATTCATCTATCTATCTATCTATCTGTCGGTCAGTTTACTAATCTCTTAAATATTCAATATAACACGGTCATTTCTAATAGAAATACTACTACTAAAAATAATACTTTGCCAGGATTCCCTTTTACACGAAAGGTTACGCCAGCATTTGAAAAAACGATAATGATAATAATCCCAAGAAACAAAGCATCAATAATAATTATCAGTGTGACAGTAATGGAAGTAATATGAATATCAATATTCATAATAATGATATATCAGTAATCAAAGAATAATAATGAGTATTATTATCCCTTCAGACCGTTTCTGTTACGATAGAATAGTAAAACGAGCTACAATCATGAAGAAATGCTTGGAATTCATTATTAATGGGGACTACAGTACATATGCGCATTTATCACATACACTCATTGATATCCAGCTACAGCAAATACTGCTTGCTCTTAGTTAAAATCTACGCCAAGTTCCTGCTATCATAATTACATTAACAATGAGGGGACACTAAATTCGCAATTCTCTGCGAGTGAAGTCCATTTACCCTCTCCATAATTCTACGTGAGCGCCTACATCCCTACAAGGTCTCTGATCACCTGAAAGCAACAACACAATCTGAACAACGAATGCCTCGCTACCGAGAGACATATCTGCCCATCTATTCATTAGCTATTTCTCCCTGTCTGTCCGCCTTCGCTTGCATACACCGACCATTCTCTTTACACAGTGCCACCTGCCTGTGAAAATGCAGGATGAATCGGCTACACCACTTGGCCCCCCCTTGGCCCACATGCTCTGAATGATAATCCCCTCCCCCCCTCAGCGGGTGCCACTTCCCAGGCACCGAAACACCAGGTGGGCGGAGGAGAGAGCGGAATAATGTAGAGAAGGAGCGAGAAAGAGTGAGCTCGTGGTTGGCGGATATTGACTCGAATGCCAATTAGGAAAATGGCACCTGGGAGATTAACGAAATGGAGACAAATGGAGAGAGGTAAAAGAAAAGCGAAGCGAGAGCAAAATCCCGAAGGAATGCGGGGGGGGGGGGGGGCGACAGTGCCATCTCGCGGCGGAGAGAAAGGGGGAGGAGGAGCGGGCAGGGGGCAGGATAGAGAAAGAGAGGAGAGGAGAAGGGAGCCGTCCCCCGGAGAGAGCGAAATGGAGGGAAGATGAGGAGAATGCTGGTGTTAAGAACCACTTCCTCGTACACGCCGCGTGGACGATGCCCGCTGCGCTACAATTAAGGTTGATTGTTTGAAGTTGTGTCAACAGTGGGTTACTGGCCGAGGCATTTTTCAGCTTAATGGCGCTCCTTCCACTTAAAATACGCGAACAGACTCTTCCCAAGCCTTTCCCCGAAAGCAACGATTCCATTCGAATGATTGGCGATCACGGAACTCATTAATAAGTCTAATATTTATAAATGAAGTTTTGAGGTCTGCGAGCCCGAGTTGTCGTACTCGCCGGGCGCTCAACACCAGGCTGCCTGAGGCGCGATGACCTCCAACACTTACCGCATCAGAGTCTCTCCTGCACAAGAATTAAACAATCTCCTGTCTCGCTAAACGCTCATATACATTTCGACTTAATTTCCCCGAGCTCTCACCAGCATTTTCTCCCTCGGCTTTGCATGAGCTGGAGGTCAGCGCGCGGGAATTTGTCGAAGTGAGGAGCAAGTCGTACCCATTAACATACCACGGGGCCATTTACCATCGCGTGATGGCTCAGCCGCGACCAGACTGCAACTTCCACACACACACACACACAAATCCAGCACACCTTTCCGCCGGGGAGGACCTCCTCGCGCAGCCCATCCGCCCAGGACTTCCCGAGGATGCCCCGACGCCCTCGAAAAGCCGCTTGCCGATGCGCTGCAGATGCGAGGGCGTGAGAGGGTGGGGGAAGAGGAGGAGGAGGAGGAGGAGGAGGAGGAGGAGGAGGAGGAGGAGGAGGAGGAGGAGGAGGAGGAGGAGGAGGAGGAGCTCTCGGAAGGCGGCGGCCCACTTTGGCGAGGGCGCCGGGCAGCCTCCGCGAGCTTCCCCCCCTCCTTGGACGCTGCCGCCCTCCCTCCCTCCCTCTCTCCCTCCCTCCCTCCTCGCTGGCCTCATAACGCCGTAATGTTACCAACTCCCTGGCGAGGCTGAGGTCGATTATCCCTCGACACACCGTTACCTCTTTCGGTTCTCGCTCTTTCGGTTCTCGGGGGGGCGCTCCTCCCCCTCCCC
>NC_051396.1:47688462-47690962 GCF_015228065.2 Penaeus monodon
TGTGAGTGAGTGTGTTTGTTTGTGTGTGTGTGTGTGTGTGTGTGTGTGTGTGTGTGTGTGTGTGTGTGTGTGTGTGTGTGTGTGTGTGTGTGTGTTGTGTGTGTGTGAGCGCGCCTGCGTGTGTGTCTGTGTATGCATGTACGTATGTATGCTGATCTGCACACATCGCGCACACGCGTTTGTGATCTGCGTTCTCCTCTGTGCATTCACGTGTTGAACTGCCCAACAAGAAAAACAAACAAACAAACAAACAAATCCTAATAGAACGACTCAAATATATACAAACGATTAACGACAAACGAACACACACGAAAGCCCCCCCTCCCCCTCCCCCCACCTTCTCTCCGCTATCCCGAACAACACAAGCTTTAAAAAAAGGAAAAAAGAAGTGAAAAAAATAGAAAAAATATAGAAAAAAGAAAAAGAGAAAAGAAAGAAAGAAGAGAGAGAGAGAGAGAGAGAGAGAGAGAGAGGAGAGAGAGAGAGAGAGAGAGAGAGAGAGAGAGAGAGAGAGAGAGAGAGAGAGAGAGAGAGAGAGAGAGAGAGAGAGAGAGAGAGAGAGAGACAGACAGAGACAGCGAGAGAGAGAAAGAGAGCACGCGAGAGAAAGAAAAAAAAAACATCTAGCAAGCAGCGTCCGGCGCGTGCAGAGGTCCCCTTAACAAAAGCTCGCCCGCTGTAAACACGGGGAGTAATTTTAATCGACTTACGAGCGCGTTTTGACTCCGGCTTCCCTCTCTTTAGTACCCCGGGACGCGTTTGTCTCTTCGCGGTTCGCTCGTCCGCACCGTGGTTACGCCCCTGGGGGTCCTCTTCTCGCTCCCGCCCTCTCGCTCTCGCTCTCTGTCTCTCTCTGTCTCTCTCTTTCTGATTCTCTCTCTCTCTCTCTCTCTTTCTGGTTCTCTCTCTCTCTTTCTGATTCTCTCTCTCTCTCTCTTTCTGATTGTCTCTGTCTTGGGGGTCCTCTCCTCGCTCTCACTCTCGCTCTGATTGTCTCTCGCTCTCTGATTCTCTCTCTCTCTCTCTCTCTCTCTCTCTCTCTCTCTCTCTCTCTCTCTCCTCTCTCTCTCTCTCTCTCTCTCTCTCTCTCTCTTCTCTTTCTCTCTCTCTCTCGCTCTCTCTCGCTCTCTCTCTCTCTCTATCTCTCTCTATCTCTCTCTATCTCTGTGTCTGTCTGTCTCTGTCTTTCTTTTCTGTCTGTCTCTCTTTTCTGTCTCTGTCTCTCTCGTTCTCTCTCCTCTCTTTCTCTCTTTCTGTCTGTCTGTCTGTCTCTCTCGCTCTCTCTCTCTCTCTTCATCGTTTCTTCTTTCTCTCTCGTTTCCTCTTCCTTCCTATCTCTCTCTTCTCTTTGCTCTCTTGTCCCCCGTCCGTCCATAGTGACCCCCCCCCCGGCCCCCGCTGTACGACCACTCAAGAGTCGTCTGATACCTCCCCCCCCCGCCCATACCAGCACTCAGGAGGTGTGATAGCGAGCCCCCCCCTCACCCCCTCCGCCTTCCTTCTCTCTCCTCCTCCTCTTCTCCCTCTCCTCCTCCTCCTCTTCTCCCTCCTTGACACCCCTTCCTCTCTTCCCCCTTCTCTCTCCTCCTCCTCCTTCCTTCCTCCCCCAATGCCTCCCTCCCTTTCCTCCCCACCCCTCACCACCTCCTACCCTCCCTCCACCCATCTCACCCTCTCCTCCCTCACCCCCTCCTCTCCCTCCACCCTCTCCTCCCTCACCCCCTCCTCCCCCTCCACCCTCTCCTCCCTCACCACCAGCTCCCTCCACCTCCCCCACCCTCCCTCCCCTCCTCCCTTCACCCTCTCCTCCCTCCACCCCCTCCCATCCCCCCATCCCTCCCCCGGCCGCCGTCCCGACCTCCTCTCTCCCTCTCTCTCCGTCGCTCCGGCCGGCGCGCACCCTCGCCAGTACTGGTTCTGTCTCCTGAGCAGTGACCATAAACAACATTCTCTTATCGCGAGCTGGACAACGACCCTCGCGACAATCCCCGAGCGCGGTCGTCCTTCTCGTCCTTGATGGCTGGGGGGGGGGGGAGGGGAGGGGGAGGATAGAGGGAGGAGGTGGGGGGAGGGGAGGATGGGAGGGGTGGTGGTGTGGAGGGAGGAGGTGGGGTGAGGGGAAGGGGAGGGAGGTGGAGTTGGAGGTAGAGGGTGGAGGTGGGGTATGAGAAGAACAGGGGGAGAGGGACAGGGGGTTAGAGGAGGAGGAGGAGGAGGAGGAGGAGGAGGAGGAGGAGGAGGAGGAGGAGGAGGAGGAGGAGGAGGAGGAGGAGGAGGAGGAGAAGGAGGAGGAGGAGGAGGAGATGACGGAGGGGGAGGGGGAAGTGGTAGTGGAGGAGGAGGAGGAGGAAGAGAAGTGTGGGGGAGAGGGGGAGGAGGAGGAGGAGGAGGAGGAGGGGATGAGAGGTGGGCTATGAAGAGGAGAGGTGATGGAGTGGGATTTTACTATTACTAGTAGTAGTAGTAGTAGTAGTGGTGGTGGTGGTAGTAGTAGTAGTAG